>NC_092436.1:16948560-17106709 GCF_036169615.1 Heliangelus exortis
TGTGGGCAGGGAATCTGGGACAGAGTTTAGTTGGCATGGTGGCATTGGCTGGATGGTTGGACTTGATCTTAGATGTCTTTTCCCAAACTTAATGATTCTGTGATCTTCAGCCCACTGCAGCAGGTTCCATGGTCTGGCTCAGCCTCAGGTTTGGGGGATTCTTGCTAAGGCAAGGGACAGATTTGTAGGATGCCACTTGGGCCAGTGGACTGATGTTTGTTCCTTGGTTTGCTGGGGTGGCATCAGTCACTGATGGGATGGTTGCTGGAGGGTAAAGCTTGCCAGGGGTGATAGAGCTGCCTGTGTGTGGGCTGTGGGAAACCTTCCTGCCCTGGCAAAGCCAGTGGGCTCACAAAGCCCAGAGGCCTTTGGGGCAGCACGGAGCTGGTGTTTGCTCTTCAGAGATGCTGTTGTTCTGCAGTCACAGGAGCTGTGAATGGTGACAGTGTTCCTGACTTCCAATCAAACTCCCACATGCTCTCCTGGTTTGTTTTGTTTTTTTTTTTGCTTCACTGTTTTCAACCCTGTAAAAACACTGAGTGCAAACTGCAGGTGATAAAGTGAGGCTGGGGATGGGGATGGTGATGCAGAGAGTGGGATGTGATGGTCATACAGCAAGCTGGGGCACCTTCCTTCAACCCCACCTTCTCAGCAGCCTCTGCCCAGCTGGGTCCTCTCCCTGCATCCCCATGAAGCTCTCTGTGAAACCAGCAGGGAGGAATGCTGTGATGTACAGTGAGAGGGAAGTGTTGGGATCCTTCACTAGGGATGGACAACTGGGTGTCCAGTTACCCAGGTCCAGCAAAGCCTCATTCTTGGCTGCAAGAACCCATCACTGGAACAACCCCCATGCTTCAAACATTGCTCCTGTTGGTCTGGAAATGTGTTAGCATTTGAAAAGCCTGACATCACTCTTTGAAAAACCCAGATCACAAGAAATATTTTGACTCAATCCAGACAGGTAGAGGAGTGAATTGGGAAAGGTGCTCAGCAGCAGAAACCTGAGGGTTGTAAGGCATGAAGTGGATTTTGGTCCTGAACATGGAGAGCTGAAAATCCAAGAGTATGAGGAATCTAAAAGGTACCTGAGCTTGCTGGTCCAGCAAACAATCCTAATGTGAGCTTGGCCAAACCTCTCCAGTTTGAAGGATTGATGCAGTATTGGGGTGCCTCAAAAAGCCTGGTTTGAAGAACCCTCTTCTCTTTCACCTGCAGACTGGCTGTGGTAGGAAGCCATCTCATCCTGGCCTTGGAAATGCTCAGGCAGCTTGTATGAGGCCCTGCCACCCCTCAGCAATGTGTGCACCTACCCATGGACCTGAGGAGGTTGTCCTGCTCACCACCTGCAGTGAAATCTGAAATCCTGAAGTCCTTCAGCTTTGCTCTGGCATTAGTCTATCCATCTTCATCTCTTAGCTGAGCATCTCTGGGGGCTGGTTCCTCCCCAGGCAGGGTGCTGCCCCCCATGCAGGTTCCTGGAGATGCAGCATGGCTGGGAGATCCTTGCTGTTAAATGGAGCTGGAAAAGCTGCTCCCTAAGGAGGATCCTGTGTCATGGCACCCCACCAGCAGTGTCCCAGGTGGGTGGTGGGCAGTGCCTGCTTTGGGTCCTGCCTCACCCCCACCCAGCTCCCTGGGCTGAAATCAGGATGCAGCCCATGATGTCCACGCTCCCCTGAAGAGCTCCTTCAGATCTGTTTATAGGCACCTGTGAAATCTTCACACTGCTGAAGTCAAAGACTAAACTCCTTGTTGACTTCAAAGGCAGGAGGATTTCACACTGAGCCTGCAGCTCCCAGCCCCTCCTCCTCAGATGCTGCTTCCAGACCCTTAGATGTTCTCCTCTTTTAACTCTAGATGATTTGCACAGTCTGGAGCTATATTTGGGTTGGAGCAGGCTGTATTTGACCCCTAACATCACTTGATGAGCAATTTTTAAGCTGGGTTTTGCATCACTTGTCAAAGGCCCGTGTCACGTATAGGATGTGCTTCCTTCAGAGGCATCTGAAGGCATTTGTGCCCTCAGGGTTGTTTTTCTTCTGGATTTTAGATTTGTTCTGATGTGGAAAAACATCTTACTACCCTCCCTGGAGAGGGACAAGGTTCTGCCCTAGCCCTGTAGACCATTGGAGCCTGGAGAATCTGTTTCAAGGATGGTCCCAACCCTGCTTGTTTCCAGCTAAACTCAATCACAATTTCCATGAAACTTTCCTCTTTTAACAGATCACAAATTTCTACCTGACAACTATTGAGCTCTGACTTTTTCCAGCTATGAGTGATGTACCAGGACTCCAGGAAACCACCAGGAAATGTGTTCTTCTGTCTCGTGTCCCAGAGACACCTCTGAGAGCCAGCCAGGGATGCTGGGGTGCCTCTGCAGAAATACAGCTTGTTCCTCTGGGATGATTTTGAACTTACACGGTTGTCACTGAAACCAGAATCTGAAACACTGTCTCTAATTAGGCTGAAGTTTTTCTCCGCCACTTCAAATTTTCCCTCAGCTTCACAATATTCTGGTAATTGCAGCCTTTTTCCCTTTCTGGCTTTAATTTGCAGCCCATCACAACGCTGGTTGAGAGAATCAATCTTTAAGGTCATTACCTCAAGCTCTTTCCCAATATGCTCTCCTGTAGTTTGAATAGATTGTGGTGTTCTTCCTTCAGATCTTTGTTTTTCTTCACTGTGGCTGATGGAGATAAATTACCCCAGGGTGAGGAAGGAGCCTGATGCTGCATCCACAAGGGACTTGGTGTTTCTGCTGTTGTGATGCCAAACCCTGAAGGTGGCACCGGGTGATCAGAGCATCCCATCCCTTCAGAGGTGCTCAGCCCTCCAGGGCCCTGTCACCAGCCAGCCTTGGAGTGGCCACCAGGAAACCCAACTCTGCTGCTGGGTTTGCAGAGGGATGTGGAGTTCTTCCTGTGAAAACCGTGCTGGGTTCATAAGCAGGTGCCCTTTTTACTGAGCATGGAGTGATAGGTTGAGGGGAAATGGCTTTAAACTGCAAGAGAGCTGATTTAGGTGAGATCTTGGGAAGCAATTCTTTGGTGTGAGGGTGGTGAGACCCTGGCCCAGGTGGCCCAAAAAAGCTGTGGCTGCCCCACCTCATGCAAGTGAGGGATGAGTCTGTGGGTCAGGTTAAGCACCCAGAGACAAACTGTCTGTAACCACAAATAATTATTTTTTTAAAACTTGTTGGCCTCTTACTGGAGATGTAGAAAAAGAAGGAAAATCAGTTTGAAGGCTTGAACCAGGAGGTCTCAAGTGAAGTGTTTATTTTACTGTACCCCTGTTCCTTTTAAGCAAAGTGACCTTGTTTGGCCACTGTCTAGAAGGCATAGAGGATGGCAATAACTGTCTTTTTGGGGAGAGAAAGAGGAAAAAAATTAGTCAATATGTGGCGGAGAAATTGCTGCTGTTCTTCTTGGTGTCTGATTCAGTTTCCCCCAGGACAAAGAGCAGCCCAGGCAGAGCAGGGGAAGGAGCAGCAGCCACCACTTGGTCTGGGCTGTTCTTGTGCCTCTGGTGAGCTGGGATACAGGACCTGGCTCCATCCACCCAGAGAGGTGTGAGGAGCATTTGGGAATCAGGACACAGAAAGCTCTCGGGGTCCCCAGGGCGGGGGGAACTACCCTGGGTCCTCTCTCTCCCTCCTGCAGGCTGAGCATCTCTCCCCAGTTTGGCTGCCAAAGCTGCCTCTAATTTGGTATCTTGGGTGAAATGTCAGAATTCAGACAAACTATTACATTTTCTGCAGAGTGCAGAACCCCAGTGGATCAACCATGTCCTCCCAGCCCTCTCATTTGTGTGCTGGCCCTTGTCTGTGCCCTGTCTGTCTCTCATTAGCAGGGATTTAGCCCTGTAGCCAGCTCCGGGGGTGGGGGTTCCCTGCCCACCCAGCAGTGGTCCCTACTGCCCCCTACATCTGGGAGTGATGAGGGGGAGCATCTGCTCCATCCCCTGAACCCTTCCATGGAGGTTCCCCATTCCCTGCTTAATTTGCATCCAGGGATGGGAATTTGTATCCAACCCTGCTTCATTTTGGACCCCTCCAGGGATGGTGGTTGCTCCATGTGGGTGGGACCCCTCCATGCTCACAGCACTTGCTGCTCTCCTGCTCTCCTCTGTCCTTGCTCTGCACCCACCCTGCCCCGAAACTTTCACCCTGGCAGGTCCCATCCTGCCAAGCAGGGGCAGATGGTGCCTTTCCATAGGTACCCAGCAGATAGATGTGCACAAGGTTATTGCTGCTCTGAGGCTCCTGGCTGTGCCAGGAGGCTCCCAGGATTTGTTTGCTTTCCTTCATTCCTCTTGTTGACTTTGCAGGAGCGAGATGTGCAGGCAGGGACCTGCATACAGATGTCCCTGAGTGCCTGGGAGCTGAATCATGAGTTACCTCCTTTTTTTTTTTTTCTTTTTTTTTTTTTTTTTCCTCTTCAAGCCCAGACCCCGCTGACATTGAACTGAGGGTTTTTATTATGGGTTGTGTGGGGATTTTTCCTGTTCTGAGTGCTCTCCGTGGAGCTGTGGCTGTGCAGCCGTGTACCAGTGAGCTGCCCTCCCTCCTGCCCTGCTATTAATAGCTGCTTTTCTCTTTCATGTGTGAGGCCCAGCACTTTTTATTGCAGGCAGGAGAAGCAGCTCTTTGGATGTACTTTAGGTGTTTCCAATTCTCCCAGCAATGTCTTTTCTCCTATTTCAAATTTTTGCCTGCCTGTTTTTATTTCCTTTTATCTCAAATCCTTTTTTTCCCACCCAGAAATGGTCCCGCCAGAGGGCGATTTTTGTCGGTAATATTGCTTTTGCATTTTAGACTTTTCAAGGACTAATGAACTTTATTAGATTATAATGAACTTATTACTCAGTGCTGCTGACCTGCTTTCTAAAGAACTTGAATTATTATTTGGAACAGGCCTGTTGAGGGACTGTATTTTTTTTTCTGCTGAGCACTGTGGCTGTATTAACTGTTCAGAGTCAGGTTTTTTGCTGGACTGTGCTGATGATCTAAGGTGGGTGTGAAGTGGAGCTGCTGTGCAGTGATGGAGAGCCAAGGAGCATGGCCAGGGGCTGCTCCATCTTCCCAGTGGGTTTTTCTGAGTGACCTGCCCTAGTTTTGGTCCTTCTCTGTTGGAGGGGGGGTTGGGTTTGATGATTTTCAGAGGTGACTTCCAACCTCTGACATTCTGTGATTCTGTGGAGGAGCTCTTTGGTTCCCATCTTTCACCAGAACATCATTCTCCATCCTGTCCCACTCCAGCTGGACCAGATCCTGCCCTCACCAGCTCTTGGGGTGAATCCCCTGGAGATCTTGCACCCCTGTGCTGGCTCTGAGGATGCATGACCCTGGTTTCTTAAGGTTTCAGTGTCCCTGATGGAGCTCAAGGGCAGGTGGCTCTGGAGGACACGGGGAGGTCCTGGGCAGGTGCAGTGGGATAAGTGCAGGGATGTAGCTTGGTGAGTCCCAGCAATCCCACATCCATCAGTGGCAATGAAATCCAGACAAATTCCAGAGTCTGGGAGCAGGGAAAGGGAAAGGCAGAGGTAATCAGCCAAAGGTGGGATCAGGAGGGTCTGAAGGTCGGTGCTGGTTCACAGCAGCTCCATCTTCTTGCCTCAAGGTGTCCATTTGGTGTCATCTCCATGAGCAAGGTTGGGAGGCTCCTCCAGACCCACTGTGGGGCATGCAGGGCATGATCCCAGGTTAACACAGGGATGCAGCTGGAGCTTTCCATGTACCAAGCTTCTCAGTGTGGAGCAGTTGAGCACCTTGCCCTCCCCAGTCACCCTCCTACCATCCTCTGGTGCTCAGCGGGTTTTGGCTCCCAATTTTCACCTTTTCCTGCCTGCCTTCTGCTGCGTAAATCCGTGAGATCCTCTCTGCATGCTGTGACTCCTCATCAGGGCTGCTGGGTTTGTGTCAGTGTCTTCTCCAAGCCTTTTAGAGCTCGGGGATGTCTGAGCTCTCTCCCTCTCCACAGCAGGATGGTTTATGAGCCGGGGGGGGGAGTGTGTGTGCAGGGTGAGGGGATGATTCAGGCGTTGGCAGGGCACCAGTTCATTGCAAATCAATTTTCACCTGCCTGAAGCCTGCACTGCTGGTTCAGAGGAGAAAAGGGAGCGTGGGGGGGGAGAGAGAGAGACAAGGAAGGAGCCTCCCCTCCGCCAGCCAGACGTCAGGATCTGGCTGCAGACCTCTCCTGAGCAGCACAAGAGAGGAACAGCCAGGGAGGGAGAGAGGAAAGATGGGTCCTGGCATGAATCCCCAGCCACGGATCAGCAAGAGAAAAGCACGGGTAGAAAGGAACAGGCTGTTCCTTCCTGCATCACTGACATCAGGGTGGGATCCTGCAGGAAAGGTCCCCAAAATGTGCCCTCTCCATAAGTGTTCCACAGGTGGGTGGAGAATGAGGTTGCTTGGTGTTGCCCAGGAGCCCACAGCCAACCCCCAGAAATGCCACTGAGTCAGGGAATTGCTCAGAGAGGTGGCTGTGAGACAGTCTAACCCTGATGTTTTGGGCACCTTCTTAGCACAGACATCCACAGGGCTGGGGACAACCAGAACAGAACGTAGTAGATTGAGGTCAGACATTAGGAAGAAATTGTTTGGTGTGAGGGTGCTGAGCCCCTGGGTGCCCAGGTTGCCCCCAGAAGCTGTGGCTGCCCCATCCCTGGCAGTGTTGAAGGTTGGATGGGGCTTGGAGCCCCCTGGGCTGGGGGAGGTGTCCCTGACCATGGCAGGGGGGTTGAGTGATCTTTAAGATCCCTTCAAACCCATCCCAATCTGTGGTTCTTTGTGGCCAAGCCAGCTTCTCTGCAGGGGTGTGGTGGTGATGTTCCTTGTGTCTCTTTGCTGCCTTGGACCCATCAAGTTTAGGTGCCCTCGTTGACAAAACCCCTGGCTTGACAAGGCACTTGGTGCCTCTCCCTGAGCCCTTGGCTGGCCCTGTGCTCCTGTGCCAACCTTCCTCTCCAGCCAGCCTTGCTGGGGACCCTGCAGAGCCCAGGAGCCATAAATCAGAGAAATTAGCTTTTCCTTTTTTTCCTGGCTCTGCTAAAGGTAGGGGAAAGAAAGAGAAAGCAAAAAGCCTCCTAGTAGCCATCCCTGCATGCCAGCTTGCTGGTGGTGAGCCCTGGAGAGTGAGTGGGAAGGTCTCAGCCCTTGGGTGGCACACACACAGCCCCCCCCCCCCCAGGCTGGTGGGATATGGCTTGGTGGTCTTTGGGGAGTCATAGTAGCGATTAAAACACTTGTGAAAAGAGTGAGCAGAGCCCTAGGCAGCATTTGGTCAAGGACAGCTCAAATATTTTTCACAGGCCAACCCCAAGCTGGTCAGGTTTTGATCAGATGCAATGTAATAAACAGCTGAGGTCACCCCTAACAGTGGAGCAGAGAGAACAGTGACTTTTTTTTTTTTTTTCTGTAATTATCTTTTCTCATAAAAGCTACCTTCTTGCTTTTAATAAAACAAGAGAAAGGGAGAGAGGGTTTCATGTATGCTGCTTCATGCAGTGAACCCTGCTCATCACTTGATCTCCATCTGTGCTCTCCAACCTAATCCAAGCCCTCTGTCCAAAATGAGTGTGGTCATGGCTGGATACCACCCCATATGGAGCAGATGGCCCTTTATATCCATCCAGATACCCATCCCTGTGGGGCAGGGGACATCGGGGTCTTCCCCTTGGCCATCAATACCTGTGCTCCAAGGTGGGACTTGGCACCAGGACTTTGGTGAGGAAAAAGGGGCAGGTGGGCACAGCCAACCCCAGGGGCAGTGTCCGAGGGATGGTGCTGGATGTGCATTTGTGGATGGATATCTCTGGCAATTCTGTTAATGGCTGGGACGTCCAAACTTGACATCTTCCTCGTGGGTGATGAACAAGCTGTCCAGGTCCTGGTCGTTTTTTATTCTCAGCTTCAGTGCTGGCTTCAGTCAGGAGCTCCTGGTGCTCATGCTAACAAGAGCTGCCTTGCCTGACTCCCATACTGAACAGCAAAGCAACTCCTGGGATCAAGGGAGAGTTAAGTATTGAAATTGTCTCCTACATTAACTAATTAGCAGGCAAACAGATTGACTTCTCAAGCCATCATCGGCCCCATCTGTTTCCTGTGCCTTTGCTCCCCCTCTCTTTGCTTGATCAGATGATGGGATAGGGCTGCACCCAGCAGCCTTCTCCTCTGTGTGGGGGGTTGTGGGGTGTCAGGGGGGCACCTGATGGGGTGCCTGGAGGGGAGGCTGGTGGCAGAGCCAGGAGCTGGTGGCAGCAAGGCTGTGGTGGGATGGCTGGCACTGGCTCTGGGGTTGGACATGAGGGGGAGGTAATGAGGCCAATGATGCAAGGGGAGAGCTTGGGCTTGGTTTGAGCTTTTGCTGGAAGGAGGAGTGTTATGGTCTGGAGTAACATTATAATTTATTTTGGTTTGGATCCGTGAGAACAAAGTCCAACCAAAGGTTGGGTGCAAGCATAAACTTTTATTTAACAGTTGTCACAAGAAAATTATAGAACCAGGCAAAAGAGTGAGAGGGAAAAGGAGAAGATAAAAGAGAGAGAAGTGGGAGAGAGGGGAAAAAAAAAAAAAAAGTAAGAAAGTGAGAAGAAAGAATGAGAGTCACCACCAGGGGTGCAGCTGCCCAGTGAGTCTCTTCAAGATGCCCCACTGGTCCTGGACAGGGTCTGGTGTGGGATGGCAGAGGGTCAGGAGGTGACAACACAGCCACAGCATGGAAGCCATACACACCCCTGAGCTCCTTTTGTTCAGCCAGGTTCATTAGCACCAGAACAACCAAGGTGTCTCCCCTCCCTGGCCAGAGCCATTGCACACAGGTTCTCCTGGAGGGAACTTCTGTCCAAAGGGTCTCTTCACACAGACATCAGCTCTTATCTCTTTGCAGGGTCAGCCTCTGCTCCAGCCCCTTCAGCCAGGTACATCAGCATCAGTACAACCAAGGTGGCTCCTCCACCCTGGCCAGGGTAATTGTGCCTGGAGGGACATTTGTGTTCCCAAAATACATCCCAGGATCAAAGGATGGTCCTCAGGAAAGGTGCAGTCTCCACTCAGCCATTGGTTGTATCCTTCTGGGCATCATCTCTGCTTAGCTCTGGCCAGGCCAGGTGCATTAGCATCTTCCTCCACCCTAGCCAGGGCTATTCACTTTAAAATTGTCCTTTTGAGACAAATTCCAATCAGTGTGATCAGTGGACTCTCACAAGGTGTGAGCCCACATTTCTGTGCGGATGGCTACAGGTGTGTGCAGACACATGCTGGGAGGGGAGAAAGCAGGGGCAGGAGCCCTGGGGGAAATAGTCCTGGCAAGCTTCAGGCCAGTGTGTGCTGAGGTAGCATGAAATTCAAACTCCATGGCCCAACCAGAAGGGAATGCTTGAAAAGACCATTTGCTGCACCAAAATATTTCTGTAAATGTTTTAAATGGGGGTTTGAAAGCTTTTTATTCTTTTATTTCCCTTTCGGTGCTAACGCTTGAAGGTTTCCTGTAATTGCTTCCCTGGTTTTACTGCTCAGATGCTTTTCTGAAATATTTTTGTTTTAATTACAGTATTGATTTAGATACAATGCTAAGAAGGCCCCTGGAAAAAAAAAAAAAAAAAAAAAAGTAAAAGGAAGGCAATTACTATAGAGTGCTCTAATGGAAAGGAGCCTCACGTGGGGAATCTGCCCAGACCACAGCAGTTATTATTATTTATAGAGCCCTGGAAAGGAGCACTTGGCCAGCCTGGCATGAAGAGTTATAGATGGGCAGGCTGTTCCTATCCATAAAGCCCAGCACGGAGGTCAGGAACGTGCCTGCCGAGGGTGGAGCATCCAGGTTAATCCAACCAACATCAGTGTGAACACAAAGCAGCTCAGGCAACCTTTACTGGTGCGTTTTTGGTTTGATTTTAATTTTATTTAACTTTAAAGCCTCTGCTGTAAGGCTGTTGCCATGACAGATTGTTGAGCTGGGTGGTGTGTGAGGGTGATGTGGGCTGGAGAAAGAAAGGCAGGCACTGAGAGAGAGGAGGTGAATGTTATCTTGTCAAGGTAATAAAAGGAAGGAACCCAAGGCATGCCATAAAGAGGGAGCTGACTTTTTCCTAAAATGCATAAGACTGATTGCTGGGAAAACTCTATTAAAGATTTTAAAAGGTGAAAACCTTTCATCCAGTTGACTCTTGAGAAAGGTTCCTCGGCACCGAATAGATCAATAGAGGCTTTTGCCCTTAGCTATTCTAGCATGAAAGGAAAGTCTTATGAATACTTGCCAGATTAATGAGACAGAGGACTCATAAATATGTCAGAAAAACACAATAGCTGGAGATGAAATAGATGCCTCCATGGGATACAGATTAATGTTCAGGAGTCTGAGGCATTTGCCAGAGGTTGTCCTGGGGGTCGGCTGTGTCTCTGGTCAGCAGTGCCCACCCCAGGGCTTGTTCTGGGGGCAGGAGCTCATCCCTGGTGAAGGTTTCACCTTGCAAGGGCCTGGCTGGGCAGGCAGAGGAGGTGGCCTGAGGTGTCCCCTCAGGATGCTGGGGCTGGGCCATCCCACCCCAGGGGATGCAGTGCTGAGGGGTTTCATGCCTGCAGTAACAATTTGCTCTTTATGGTGTGTGGACTGGGATGGTCTTGGTTTGCCTGGGCAGGAGCAGGTCCAGGCTACAGGGCAACAGGTCCTTTGGTGTGCTCCCAAAATACACCAGAGCCTGTAGCAGCCACTGCCATGGTCCAGCACCTTCCCACAGCCCTGCAGAGCTGTCCCGTGCCAAAGCTGTCCCCAGCGTTGTCACCCCAGCATTTGCTGCAGCTGCTGTGCTGCAGGGTTCTTGGGGCTTTGCTTGAACCCAGGAGTCAGAGAGGGGAGCAGCAGAGGGTGTTTGTTTGCTGAGAGGCTGCTGTTTCAAGGAAAATGTTGGGTTTTGCCTCCTGGTTCTTTTTCTCTTGTGGTTTGCCCGAGGCATTGGAACCACATTCTGTAGGTGACCCTTTAATGCCACCCCCCCCCCACGCCCCCTCCAGGGCTGACCCTGCAAGCCCCAGGGCCTGGGGGCTCCATTTGTTCAGGCTTGGGGAGCTGAGCAGCTCCCCTGGCCCTGCAGCTATTTTTCCTGTGGTTGCACAGAAACCACGTTGCTCCTTGCTGACAAACACCCAGGGGCTTGCAGCAGGGCTGACCCAGCCTGGGTGCTGTGCACGGTCCCCTCCTGCCCCCACAGCCCCCAGGAAACAGACAGGGACGAACTGCAGGGTCAGCCTGATAAATGCTTGGGTGCAGGAGGACAGCAGGGCTGGAAGCTGTGTATGGGACACAGCAAGGTGGTTCCTGTCACACACAGGGCAGAGCCACGGGGCCACCAGCACTGCCTGGCACCAGGAGCAGCCCTGCAGGCTGTGGCCATGCTGGGGTTATGGGAAGGTGCTGAACAGCACTGAGCTGGGTTCTTCAAGTGCAGGCTGAAGGTGATGATCACTGCTGGCCCAAAGCTTGTGGGCATCTCACCTCTGTACACCCACTGTGCCAGCCTGGAGCTGCCAGGACTGGGATACAGGGGTGGCTCTGCCTTTGCATTCCCCATCCCACTGGCCTTGTGTGCTACAGGGATTTTGGGGAACTCCCTGGAGGTGTCAAATCTCTGCATGGGAACACAGCAGGAGCCCCTCCAGCTGGGTCTGGGGTCCCCTCTGAGGCCAGGGGATGGGGTAGGGAGGAAGCAGCTGAGCATGGGGTGCAGGGAGAGGCAGGGGTAACCGGGCAAAGGTTCCCAAGGGCTTGGGGAGCCCGTCCTGAGGTCCTGGGGAGGTTTGGAGCCTGGGAAGCAGCCCCCTGAGTAGGTGTTAAACAGGAGTATGGCATGGAGCTGGGCTGCATTAATCACCATGGTAACACAGCAACGATAAACAGTCTGAAATCATCCCGGAAAAACAGCACGTTGGTGTTCACATCAGCCCTAATGTGAATTAACAACCAAGTTGGCAATGAGTCAGTGTAGCAGAAACCACAGCCATGGCATGGCAGAAGATCCCTGAGGGTGACTGTGGAGTGTGCCAGGTGGGGAGCCAGCCCCACACCCCCTGGGAGCAGCCTTTGCTCCTTGCCCTCCCTCACAGGCAGCCCCTTGCCTAGGGGAGGCTTTGGGAAAGCTGGAGTAGAGCAGCTGGGAATCCCCAGAGTGGAGCATCTCCTACCAGGAGCATCTCATCCTCTACCCAGGGCAGAGCATCTCCTGCATGGAGCATCTCATCCCCTACCAGGAGTCTCTCATCCCCTCCTGCCTGTCCCACAGGATGCGCTCTGGGATGGGCAGAGCCTGTCACAGATGGTGATGCAGCCCTGCTCAGGTGGCCTTGTCCCACTTGGTGTCACTCCTCATCACTTGGTGTCACTCCTCATCACTTGGTGTCACTCCTCATCACTTGGTGTCACTCCTCATCACTTGGTGTCTCTTGCTAAGCTGTTCCCACAGCAAAGCTGACCCTTCCCATGGCAGTGGCTGAAGCAGCAGCTCACTGCAGGGTTCAGCTGGGGCCTGGCTTCACCAGCCTGTGCCTCCAGCAGCCACCCTGAAGGATGTACACTGTAAAACCTCCTTCCTAGGGCATCCTCGGGATTTTGTCCTTGTCCCTGGCTGGATGACAACCTTCCATGTGCTGTTCCCCTTCTGTTGGAGACAATGAGTTGGTGCCTGCTGGCATCAGGATGAAAAAAAAGGGCCAGCCAGGATGCTGTCCCCATCACACCCCTCCAGCAGGAATTTTGCACCATTTCAGGTTTCCTGAGGCCTTCCATGGGGTTTTGGGGTGCAAAGGAAGGACCTTACCCATCAAACACCCAGACTGCTCTGCCCCATGGCCAAAAACTACTGGTGTCCACACCACATCCCCAGGCTCCCTGTCCCAGGCCGGTGTAGGGAAGGGTTCCTTTCAGCAGGTCTTTTTCCACACTGCTTTTTAATATTTGTCTTTTGATTCTGAGCCCAAATCTCCTGCTTGCCCCTCCTAACTCCTCTCCCTGAGGTCCTCTGTGCTATCATTTCAGAGGCAGCCTCAAGGTCAGAGCCTCTCTCTGCAGTGCCTGCAGCTCTCTGGGGGAAGGGGGAAGGATGCAGATTGTTGACAGAGGGTTTTTCAGTTTAGCTTGCAGGGATGGGCTGGTTGGGAGGGGATGCTGGACAAACCCAGGATAACAGGACAGGTTGTCAGCAAGTGGAGCAATTTGCCAGGGCTTCTGATGGATTCCCCTTCACCAGGGATTTTAAAAGTTAAGACAGGATGCTTTGCAAAGCCATTCAGTCACGTTCCAAAAGCATTAATTCAGGGAGGCACTTCAGAGGAGATGGGACTGGGCCTGCCTTCCAAGCCATGAGCCCTGCATCCCTCTTTGCCTTTTCCAGATCTCCTCTTTCTCAGCCTTGATTGTTCCCTGGGGCTCCCCAGCCAGGACCTGGTGACTTGACGTGTTCCCTGTGGCTGTCACTATGTGGGGTCACAGCACAGAGCAGTGTGGGTGCCCCTGAGCACATCCCCAGCAGCCAGCTTCTCCCTGCTCCACCATGCTACAAGAAAACCAAGGAGTTTTTCCCTTATTTTTATTGTTTAAGGTTTTCAGTGCTCGTTCTCCAGAATGACCCTCCCCTTCCCTGCTCTGTAACTCTGATGTGCCCCTTGGGTTAATTTAAACAGTTTGCCTTGCTCTTTCTTGTTTTTGGGTTTGGTTTTTTTTTTGGTTTTTTTTTATGCTGGAATTTAGGGTCCAGCTTACAGATCTTGAGAACACCATCCAATCCCCAACCTCCCTGTGTGCCCTGTGGCTGCCAACCTTGCAGCCCTCCTCAAGTCAGGGCCACCTTTCCCTGGTGGTAATATCTTCCCATCTGCTTTCTCACTTGTATTTTTGGTTGTCCTACCTGCACGAGTGCCTGGTGACATACCTGCTTTCTTAGCACTGGTTCTCCATGCTTGAAAATCCATGGGGTAGTCAGCATCTGGTTGCTATTAATGATATTGTTATTTAAGAGCAATAATTGCAGCCATGCTCGTAATTTTTTATTACTTGGGTACAACACAAGCATCATCTTCTGCTGTACGTAGAGTCTGGGAAACAGCTCAGCCTCTCCTGCAGGTGTGTCCCTGCTGAGCAATGCCAAATTCACCAGGAATGCAGGAGCCAGGCAGCAAGATGCTTTAGATTTCCATCATCCTTTTTCTTGTCATTAAGTTGAAAGCTGTGCCCTCCATACCTTTTGAACAAACTACTGTGTAGCCTTCTTGAGTGTTCAGATCTAAGAACCCTTGTTTTGCACCATGGGTAGGGAGAGGAAGTAATGAATGTCTCCAGCTTAATGGTCTAAAAGTCCTTCTTGCTGTGCAACCTCCCCCCCAGCATCCCCAAATCCATTTTCATTTATAACATTATGAGTAATTCTACTGGCAGCAGTTTTCCTTGCCATATATATTTATTAGAGGGAGAAATTCCCCATCCTAAAATAATGTTCTTGCTTGAATCAAATAGTTTTCAAACTCAGGTTCCATCTTTAACCCTTTCATTGCTTCCCACCTGCTGTTCTGTCACGAACCATGTGGGATGTCGTGTTCCTCTCAGGAGAGATGACACCTGGGAATGCAGAAAGCAACCTCAGCATGTGACTGAGAAGCAGCTGAGAACTAAAATTGGAACAGCTTTAGAATGAGCTGGGTCATTGTTCTGAGAGTGGGAAACCGTAAGGGCTAACACCCATCTCCCCAGAGAGCAGAGAGCTTCTCCCTGTGCTCCTCAAGTAGTGACCAGGAAGGTGTAATTAGGAAACAGAGTGTCCCAGCTCAGCTAAAGGGACTCTTCAGGGTGGGCTGAAGGGGTCTCTAAGCTTTTATGGACCTAAATGGGGTGGTAATTGCACAATAGTCTCAGTGCAGTGGTAATTGTGCAGCAGTTTGTAGCTCCTAAGACCACATCCCCTGTGGAGTGGTCACCTCTTAACTAAACTTGCAGGTAAGGAGCCTTCAGAGGAGAGGATCCCCCATTTTCTGATAAAACCTTCTTTTGGCATCTATTTCTGGCAACCAAAGGAGAGGGATAGAAGCAGGGACCACCTGAAGGATGAGGCCACCACAGGTGGAACTGGAGACCTCATGGTCCACTCCTCCTGTTTGCTGGTGACTGGGGGCACCATCTCCTGATGAGCTGGGTATTTTTCATCATGTTGGTGACAAATGGATCTGGGTTGAGTAGAAGAATGGTTTATTGGTCACCTAGCAGAGGTGCACATGGGGACTGTGCCACTGACAAACTCTGCCCGTTCCAGCAGAGAGGGAGAGGTGGGGGGACAGGGCCAAATGTGGCCTCTTCCTCCTGTGGTCCTGAGAATGGGGTGAGCTTTGGGGATCCTCTTGTAGGGCTTGCTAACAGGGACATAGCACTGTCCCCATGGGAGGGGACCACCTGGCTCCCAGGGACTGACAGCCCTTGGCAGGACCATCTTGGTGGGTTGTCCCTGGCAGCCTGTCCTCCTTTCCATGTCCTCCAGACTAACCCCAGCTCTGATGCTGGGTTTGATGCAGGCAGGGGTCCTGCTGAGCTCTGCTGCTGCTGTAGGGCAGGAGGACACCTTGCTTACCTGAGATGCCTTAGAAGAGGCCTGCTCTGAGGGATTTCTCCCTCCTCAGACCTTCACTGCTAGGAAAAAGCCCCACTGTCTGTGTGTCTCTTTTTTCTCTGTGTGTCTGCCCACAGCACACCTTGAGCAAGTTGAGCATAATGAATCACTGTGTGCTTCCCCGTGTTCACGTGGGATTCCTAATCCCCAGTAAATCCTTGGGGGAGCAGATGCAATTATAAAGGAAGCACTTATTAAAAAAGAGCTATATGTGCCATAAAACAGAAGTCAGAACAATTGTCCTTTTAGTTATTTGTAATGTTGCCAGCTGTAATATCTGATCCGAGTGCCGTGTCCCAGCTGCTGCAGCCCCTGGGGGGGGGCTGGGGTGGGATTTCATCTGCAGCTGCACAAAGCCCCCAGATCTCAGCTGCTCCTCCTTCCTTCTCCAGCTTCCAAGCACCCATTCTTAACTCATGAAGCACAAACCTGTCACAGCCATGAGCCTCCCATAACAAACTATTTTTGATTTCTCCTGGCTGGGATGGATGATGAGCTGCTTGGAATTAATGCCTTCTGCATGTGTCAGTGGGACCAGGCATATGTGGCAGGGATTTGTTGGTTTGTCTGGCTTGGCAGAAGAAAAGGACCACAGCAAGTGTGCTGTGCCTTCCATATACCAGGAATTTTCTCACCTGGTGTAAGGAGAGGAAGAGGAGGTTACAACCAAAATCCATGTGTTAGGGCTTTGCTCAGCATTCCAGAGGTGGCAGTGACCACCTGAGGTCAGTGAGTCTAAGGAAATGAGGTCTCTGAGGCTGAGCTCTTGGATTTGGCCAACCAGTTTTTCACTTTATTGCTTCACTTTCCACTCTTAAGACTGGTGAATGCCAGTCCACTTCTGTAGAGGCTTTGAAGGAGCAACCGAGCAGGTATAAAGAGATCCTCAGGAAACCTCTTTAAGAGCACAGCTGGGCAGCCTGTGTCCAAGGCCAAATAATTCTTGTGCATGGCGTGGTGTCAGATCAGGGCACAACTTGTCTTGGAAGAAGAAAGGAGAAGGGCAATGGTGCTGCTGTATGTATTAAGGATGTGCACGTCTGCTGCAAGCTCTGGAGAACAAGGAAATGTGGGACCTACTGAAAAATAGTGAAGAGCAAATATGGTCACATATTGTAAGACTGCTGACTTTGTCTTAGGTGAAACAAGTCTTTTTTTCTGGATGAATAGCATAACCACCCAAACCTGAGGAACCAGAGAGATGGGAGATGGAGCAGGGGCTGTTTCAGGTCACCTTTAGCTTTCCCTTGACCTGGGGCAGAGGAGGAAAAGCTGCAAGAACTAAAAGCTGGGTCATGTTCCCAGCAGCCAGCTGGGTAGCATGAGCAGGCAGGGAACAAAAACCAGGCAGCTCAGGGGTGAAATGCTCTCCAACCAGCAGGGCTTAGAACTGTCATAAGGATCATTTGCAGATGAGTCTTTTCAAATTGACCAAAACCAGAATTCAGTCAAGGAATGGGCAGAAGCTACCTCAGGGCTGTTACATGTTCTAGGAGACTGGCTGAGGCCCAGGTGACATCTGTATTTGCAGAGGGATAAAAGGAGAGGACCTGGAGAACTGTTACTAGCATGTGATCTGACTGCTTTCAGTTCTGTTCCCAGAAAACCAGTATTTCTAAATAGGAAAAAATAAAACAGACATTCATCAGGACAGTCTGATTTCCCCTGCATGATGAGACTAAATATTTGGGACTGAGAAGAAGCCAGAGGTGGTGGATGCTTTGTCTTTGCTAGGATGGTGCTGTTTCCCATGCCATCCCTTTTAATAAGTTTGGGATGCAGGTGTCTATAAAAACTGCTGTGGGAGAGATGCAAAACATGGTTAGAAACCAGACAGGAGAAGGCAATGATTTGCTGTCAAGCAAAAGGATGGATTGAGTGACTTTCTGCGGGAGTCTGTCCTTGATCTGACAGGAGTCAGTATTTTCCTTAATGATCTCAATGATGGAATATTTTCTGCTCAACCTGCAGAGGTTTGAGACAGGAATTAGTGTGGCAATTGCAGAGGAGTTTTCTAATCGTGTAGCAGTGAGGGCAATTAAGTGCTGGGATGTTTTGCCTGGGGAGACTGGAGTTTCCATCATTAGAGGTATTTGAGAAGGGTTTGGAGAAACATCTCTGGGGAATAATACAGAGCTAACCCTTTCCTGAGGCAGAGCCAAGGCTGGAGGTGCTTTCCCAGTTCTCCATAAAAGTGGCAGAAATGGAGTGGCCTTGCTGCCTGCAGAGCTCCTGAAGCTCTTGCTGGTTTCCTTCTTGGGAAGTCTGCATGGGAAGGTCCTACCTGGGTGGAAAAGCATAGGGGTTTCTAAAACTGAAAACACAAACCAGGGCTTTTGTATGAAATGAGAATTAAAATTTAAAAGAAATGTTTTTTCTTGCTCCTCTGGCAAAATCAGCTGTGTGTTTGGAGTGATGGTGTTTGAAATGCAAAGTGCAGCTCCTTGGGGAGTTGTTCTGGGCAATTCATCTTCCCAGGACGCCCTCCCCACTTGTTTGTGCTGTGCAGCCATGAACCACCCCTGCCCCGGGTGCTGGGGCTGACTCAGCCCTGCAGAGCAGAGGAAGGATGGTGATCCCAGACGTTTTAATCCCTTCAGCAGCCCAGGGTGCTCAAAGTGAGCTGACTTGAAAGCATCTCACACGAACAAGGAAGATGAATCGTATGCAAGGTCAGGCGCGGTGCCAGGAAACCGATAGAGGCAAAAGCAGTTAATTGCTTGAGATTGCAGCCACCCCAAAACGTGTCCTGTGTACAGACACCCCCTCCTTGCACAGCAGTGCCCCTCACCAGCCCAACCAGCAGGAGCAAACAGGCGGTGGAGGGTACTCATCCTGATTTTTAATGCCAAAATTAGATTCACTGTCACCTTATGGTCACTGTAATTACTAGGCATCACTCATCATTTTTTCCATCTCAAGGGATACTCTGTTATTGACCTCACTGGGAAGATATAAATACATTACTGAGTGGAAATATCACCATTTACTATTGTGTAGAGGTCTACATCATAGCTCAAAGGACTGGGAAATCTTTATCTCATTGTTCCTACAGCAGAGGACAATGCCTGATTCTGTTGGTGCTGTGGCAAACCACTGCTCCAAGGTCTTGTCTTGGAGGAGAAAAACCTATTACAAGTTATTACAGGAGAGCAACAATACCAAACCACAAGCTCGAAGGAACTTGCTACAAGTCAAACAGCTAAAAATACTGTGCTGGACTAGCACAGAGCTGCCAGCCATGGAGGTGACCAGAGGGCACGATGGACTCACTGGTCCCAGGCTGGTGGGGCCACAAAATCTCTTGGGAGTGTGGCAGGGCTGCCAACAGTCACAGAAGATGAAAGAATCCAAGCTCCCAGCACCCTGGAGCTGGGAAATGTTTCTGGACCACAGAAGAAGAGCATTCTAGGTGGGGATTTAGAAGGGCATCCACTGTCCTTGTCTGTGGGATCTTTGATTTCTGGGTCTTTGAGCTGCTGCAGAGTGAGTGTCTCTGTGCTTGGCACATGCTTGGCAGGGGACACCTTCCACACAGTCTGTGTCACCTTTAAGCAGATTTCAGCCAGGAAGGACCAACAGCTTAACTTGAGCTTGGCTCAGGTAGTCCCTGGCTGAACAGGATGGTGGGAAACTAGGGATCCCAATACATAGGAGCTTCAAAAATAAAGATGGTGAATGCCACCATCTCCCAGCAACTTGTTCCTACCATCTAAAACAGTCTTTAACTTGGGCTGGAGTTTGGATCTTTAAACTTCTCTTTGCATTAGTCTGTGCAGGAGCTGTGTCCCTGTCCTCACATGGAGCCCATCCTGAGGTGGCCGCTGCCCCAGGGGTGCTGAGCACCCAGCCCTCCAACCCAAAAGCAGAGGGGTTTGCTGCAGCCCTGGCTGGTTTTGGACAAATCAAGTCCCTCAGAAGAGGGAAAAACGTGCAAGTGCCTGTGCAGCATCTCTCTGGACCTATTGTAAATGTCATGGCAGTGTCTGTAAGTGGCCTAACATATTAAAGATCAGGCAGTAAGGGGAGGGAAGCTGACCTTTTGCATTTTGCCCAGAGCAGACAAGGATAATGTAATTATAATTTCATGTAATTCATCTCCTGAAACTGTGTAATAGCTGAACTTCTCTTGGCCCAGCCAGGGATGGAGAGGAGATGGGGAGGAGGAGGGGAGCCCGACAGCCTCCCCCAGGGCAGCCCCCCATCCCCGCATGGTTCATCTGACCCTGGGGGTCCTGGGTCTGGCTGGGTGCAGATGGAGCTGGGGGGAGGCTGCCAGGGCTGTTGTCTGCAGAAGCCAGCAGCTAAAATGCTTCCCAGCCCAGGGGAGCTTCTGGCATGGCCTGAGCTCCTCTCTCTGCCAGCCTCAATCTGCTCCCCTGCCTGGTTTAAGCTCTCCTCCTTCCCTTCCCCACTGCCTCTTCTGGCCTCGTGCTGTTCACATCTCACTGGGCACAAAACCTCTCTTGGGGGGCAAGGGGCTGTGTGTGTGTGTCCCCAAATCCTAGAGCTGAGGATGGAGCAAACCCATCCTAGCCAAACCCCAGCCCTCCTGCTTTCCCCCTTAAATAAGGCTTTTCTCCTCTCCAAGCATGCTTTACCTAAAACCCACCTAGTGCCAGACCATGTTTAATTAATTTTGTGTTAATTTGTGCTGTTGTCTCTGGGCTGGATGGCTTTGCTGAGGTCTGCTCTGGCTTGTCCCTAGGGAAGGGAATGATGGATCAGGCAAATCCTCTGGTACCAAGGGACACAGTAGGCTCGGGCAGGACAGAGCAGGTACCAGGTTTGCAGAAAGAAAGCGGCACCTCTGGAAAACCTGAAGTTTGTTGTTTGGGTTTCGTTTTTTTTTAAATTAACTTCTGCTAGTTGGTGACTTTATCCTGGAGAAGTCCTCCAGGAAGCTGGAGCAGCAGTCAGGCTTTGTTACACAGTAAACAACCAAACAAGAGGCACCACTTTGCTGTGGGTTTTATTTGTGGGTGTGTGGCTCCACGTGCCTACCAAGCCCCCTCCACAGCCCAGCACCCAATAGGAGTCATTAAACATTTATTTAAAAGGTTCTTCATTCCTCAATTGTGAACTAAAACCTGGCAAAGATTGAATTATTTTGTTAAGATAAACAGTCTGGAGGAGAGAGAGCACTGTGAAGTGTGTGGCTCCAGGATGCAGGGGCTGGCTCTGGATGCTGCCTGCTCCTGCCCTGCTCCAGGGAAGATCCCAAGGCAAAATAAATCAGGTAATTTAATTGTGGTGTTTCATTACTGGATGATCATGGTGTTGGGTGATGCTGAGCCCAGAGGAAATGTGAAATCTCCATAAGCTGATGTGGTGACCTGGCACCAGACTCTTGCAGCGTGGCAGCCACCTTTGCCATGGTGGAAGAAGCAGGGATATTAATTAGGGGGTCTTATCATCAAATCTGCTGCACTCTGGACTCTCAAAACCCAGGAAACTGCCCCAAGCCCAGCTAGGGCTGCACAGCCAGCGCTGCTCTCCTCAAAGGCTGCAGCAGTGGGAGCAATCTCCTTGACATCAGCCTCTAATTCATCTTGCCCGGGTGCCTCCTGTGGACCCACCGTGGCAGGCAGCTTGAAGCCCTCCATAAATGTATTTTTTCTTGCTAGAAATGACCTGACCTCAGCTAGACATGAGATTTGCCAGTGTTCCCCACCATGCATGTGCTCTGGGTTTGCTTTCCTGGAGGCAGGCAGGACATTGCCATCTTACAGCACCTCTGTTCACTGTATTAAAAAGTCTTCTGTGGTTTCTCTACTTCTTAAAAAGCACTTTTGGGCTCCCCTCTTCCTCCAGCATCCTTGCAATAGCAGCTCCAAGAGGCAGCCTGTGGGGGTGAAATGGCCTTGGCACCTTTTGTGCTGCTGAAGGAAGTTGGGCTTCCACCAGAAGGTTGGAAAGTGGATCCTTTCTGCTTGGAGAAGCTTCCAAGTTCTGGCCTGGCCTGTTGGAACAGCAGGTTGGTGTCAGGCTGGGGGACACTGGCACCCTCACGACCCCACAGCAGGAGCCCTGCTGTTTGCACCCCCAGGTAAAGAAAAATGGTTTTGTTAGGTTTTTTTCTTTTTTCTGCCTTGGTGCTGACAGCCAAGCTGATTTGCCTTTCCAAATCTCTGCCGACAGCTAAGGCTGTTATCAGGATTGAGCTTGTTTTGGGGGTTTTGGGTTTTTTGGAACAGGCTAAAGGGGTAAGCACAGTGACTCAGGCAACATGGCACCTCCCATCTATGGACTGAGCCCCTTACTTTGTAACATTATAAAAGGAAATGTCCTACTTATTTCTGAGGCATGGATTTGTGTTTGTGTGTATGTGTGATGAATAGGAAGGAGTTGTTCCAGTCAATATGATTTAATTATGCTACAAAACACCAAAGAACAAAGCTTTGGTGAACAGAACCTTAGTTCACAGGGGAGGATGAGGCACATCAACCAGTGAGGTATCATCCTACAAACCTCTCCCCCTCTTGGATCCCTCCAGGTTTCTTCCTTGTTGCACTTCAGAAGATGGCTTGCCAAAAGCCTCCACATCACACGTGGATCCTGCCCCACGTGGGTGCCCAGTCTGCACCCGTGGCAATCCAGGTGGCTGGGTCCTGTCCAGGTGGGACCAGCCAGCTCCCTCACCTGCTGGTCCAAACACCCGTCCTTGTCCCAGCAAGCTGAAGTCCCCAAAGCCCCTTTAACCTCCTGGCACGAGTGATGCAGGCACTGAAATCAAGAGTTGCTTTGAAAGCTGCAGAACATTTCCATGCAAAAGGCTTTGGAAGGTTTGGGATTTATCTCCATCCTGGGAGAGAGCATTACCAGTGGCTTTGGGTACACAGCTCCTGAATAATGAGGACAATCCTGTCTTGGGAAGATAAATCCCAATCTAATGATGCCATTGTCTTTTCCTTATTGTAACTCTCCATCAGCCCCTCGTTTAGCTGCTGTTTTACCCAAAGGTTTTGACAGGCTGTGTTAGCACTGGAAGGATAATACAATGCTTTTTAATTGCCACCCAATCTAAAATTAGTCCTTTCTTCTGTGCCTAATGAGCCACCTCACAGTCCTCTGGGGATGATGGGTTGAGCGGGACCGGTTACATCTCCCCCTCCTCCCGGCCCTGCTGGATCTCCCATGGTTTTTCCATGTTCTGGTGGGTCTGGCACATCACCCAAGCCTCTGTGGCAGTGGATGCTCTGTGTTCCAACCCCTCCTTTCTCACCCCTGCTCGCTTCCCACAGGAGGAGCAAGCAATGGTGAAAGGTTTTGGGTTTGTTTTGCAGCCTTGCAAATTCCTCTGCAATTATTGCATGAGAAAGAATGGCTGAGAGAAACAACCTCAGTAGACAAATACTGCTTGGAAATAAATTTATGAGAATATATTTCTGCTGTGACAGGTACAGGGAGCACCAGAACCAGCCTTAGCAGGCAGGCAGCTCGTGGGTCATTACGAGTTCCAATCAGTTACCAGGGGGATGCAAAGGCAGCCAGAGATGGATGTATTGTTAGAAGGAATTCTGGAGAGGATTTGTGCAATTTCAACTAGCTGCCATGGCTGGGATGGGCCTGGAAGTCTCCTAATGAATTTCTTTGTCAGGAGGAAATTGGGCTGTTTGCTGGAGGCACGCTCAGAATAGAGGAGGAGGTTCTTTCTGTTGTATTCATGAGTGAAAAATCCAAATCAAGCTAAAATTCCTTTGCCTTTTGGCATGGCTCTCCTGGGAGCTGTAGTTTGGCATCACTGTGTCTGTAATTCTCAGGCTCATCCTTGCTTTGCAGAGGGGTGAAAGGGCTGAGACCTGTGTCAGCTCAGTGCAGTGGTGGGGAAAAAGTTGGCCTGAGGGCTGGCAGCTCCCTGGTGTCACACTGCAGAAATCGGTGTCCCCTTGAGGAGGGGTTCACACCATTCCCAGGAGTGTGTCTTGGACTCCCTGATGTGGTACATCCCTCAAAAGCAAGACATCAGAGTGCTGCAGTTTTCTTGTGTGCATAAACCTCTTGGTCACACAGGAAAAAAGGTCCCTCAGCCATTACCTGATGATGATCAGTCCAAAACCTGATGAACTTTTGGAAAGGGTTATATGGCCTTTGTGTGCTTTGGACCTGGTTAGTTAAGAGAAGATGCCTCAGGAGGCTGAGGGACTCCATTTGCACCCATTTTGCTCCATCTGTGCCATGGGAGGGTGTGATGCCTCTGATCCCAAGTGGCTCCTGGTGTTCACCCCACCCCTGGGGTGAGCAGAAGGCAGTGATGTGGTTTTCCTAATCCCTGGTGACCTGCAGGGAGGGGAATGCTGGTACCTAAGGTCTGCTTTTCATCTTGCCCCTCTATCCATAACCTGTGGCTCCCTGGTGGCACTGCTGGAGGAGATCTCTGCTCGGGGTGATGGGGGTGAGGAGCAGGGGTGTTCCCATAGGTACAGCCTCACCCCCCTGTCCTGCATGGGCTGTCACAGCTGCTCAGGATGGGTTCAGGACAAGGAGCCAGCAGCTTGGAGAAGACATTTGTCCTTAGGATGCCAGAGCAGCCTGGAGGCTCCTCCTGACTGTTTTCCCCTGTAATATGATGCTCTGTGAACACTGTAAGAATGAATACAGTTATGCCCTGAAAAAAGAAAACTCACTTATTTATGAGGCTATTGGATTTCCTCTGAACTGCCTCATCTAGCAGCCCCCCTCCATTAGAAACCCTCTGAAGCTATGCAAGAAAAGGCCATATCTTCTTATTTAAATTAATAAAGCAGCTGCAAATTTTTGCTACATTTTAAAATATGACTAGAGAAAATATCTTTCCATGGACCATTTTTCCTGTGGTTTTCTTCCTGAATATTCCTAATTATGGCCATCATTAATTTTAAGAAGTCACCCACCATTAATTCCACAGTAATTTGTAAGTGTCCTGCAGCTGACTTAAAAAAAAAAAATAAAAAAAAAATCCAAAGCCATGCCCTCCTCCAGCTGCCTCTTTAATGGAACCTGGGATTACTTAAGGAATTGGCACTTGGCCCCAGCAATGCAAAATTGCCTGGTCCTCAGTCAGCCCCAGTCCACCCTTTGATGGATGGCATCATTCAGAGCTTTTACAGGCACAGCAAAAGAGGCCAACCTGTCCAGACCCATAAATCTCAATCTTTTAGAATATTTCATAGTTCTACCAGACATATGTACAAAGCCAACATGATGTTTCATTTTCCTAGGAAAACAGCTCCTCAGAGTCCAATGGTCAACACCAAAGTCCTTGGACAAACTTTGGCCTCTGAGAAAGGATGTTGGGAAGGTCAGGGCAGAGGACAGGAAGGTTTGTCTGGTGGCTAGAAAGGAAGCTTGGAAGGTCTGAAAGGAGGTTGGAAAGGTCTGTATGGAAGAGGTGGCTGGAGAAAGGAGAAACAATAAGTACTGTGGAGTCTCAGCTCCATCTCCTCTGGCAGGATCATGTCAGAGATCTCTCCAAGAAGAGGTTTCCAGCTGCTTGTAGACATCCAAGAGGTGTCAGAGGGCACCTCAGACTAAACTTTGCTGTCTTACTCTTCTAAGAACAAGGAAATGAAGCGGTACACCAAAACCAACAGGATTTAAGAGCAAGGTTGGCACTTGGGATGAAAGGGAAGGGAAGGAAGGATTGATCCACGGATTGATCCTGCACCTTCTCGGGAATGGTGGCAGATGGAGGGCCCAGGCACAGCTTTCTGCCAGGACTGGGGTCACTGGTGGCTTGGGCTGGGCAGCAGTGTGCTGCCTGGGACCATTTGTTTTAATGAAGAGTGAGGCTGGTGTCCTCCTTAGAGCCTTGGAGCTGTAAAGTGAGGGCTGGGGGCCAGCAAGCAGCTCACACTCACGGGGTTTCACTGCTGACATTTTGGAGCTAATCAGGCCTGCTGAAGCTAGGCCAGGGCTTTGACATGGAAAATAAAAAGCCAGGTAGCATCAAGGTCCTCTGTATTAGGGCATGGCTGGTGGCCAGGTTCCTGCTTTAATTCCTGTACAAGGATTTCACTGACTTTCCCTTCCTTTGATTTGCTTTGCCTCTGCAAGTGCACCTAGAGCTGGGGCATGGGCTATGGGCTTTGGGGTTGTGGCAGCAGAATCTGGGACCTGTTTGTGTCTATACCCACGAGTACAAGCTTGGGCTGTTCCCACTGATTGCTACTGCTGGGAAAATGAACTTTTCCTGCCAGGGTGTTGCTGCTGTGGTCCTGCAGCACATCCCCTTGTTGATCTCCCCTGGCCAAGCTGGGGCTGACCCCAGATCTGGCAGCATTGGCAGAGCTGTACAACACTGGTAGGAGGGGGGTTTGGGATGCAGGTAGGAAATCCTCATCTCTGACAGCAGCTCTGCCAACCATCCTTCTTACAACCTCTTGAAAAGCACTTCTTGCCTGGTCTTAATCTGCAGTGCTGCAAAAGTGTTTGTCTGGGGAGCACTGAGAGGCTTGCAAGTGGTTATGGAGAGGTGCAGGGTTCAGAAAAGCTGAGTCTGTCTCTGGAGTCCAAGAGACCTGCTTGGAAAATGTGAAATTATTGAAATAAAATCTCTTTTGCACCTCCTGGTTTGCAGAGTTCTGCTTCCAAGTAGGGTCCTGGGGAAACACCCTTTCCTCCTCTTGGGCTCTGCAGCTGATACAAGCACCTTGGCGTGGCAACAGAACCTGAAGGAGAAACAGCCAGGTTAATGTTAGGACATCAGAAGTGAAAAAAGGGTCCCAGAACCAGCAATTAAGCTTCCAGTGCAGAACTCCTGTTGCATTTGCTGAGTGTTGGAGACCCAAGCAGCATCCATCCAGCTCCTGGGGCAGAATCAGGAGAGGGGGGAGAGCAGGGAAAGGAGTGTGTTAGTGTTCAATTGACTGAAAAGCCCACAAGGATGTTAAGACACTCTGTCTTTACCTATGCAAGGTTTAGCAGTGCTAGCACAAAACCATGAATAAAACACTGCAGTAAGCAGCTTGGCATGTTGAAATATGGGCTGACCAGCCACCACGGCACCAGATTTATCCTCCAATTTACTGCTCTCACTGCCAGCCTGGCCCTGAGAGCCTGGCTCCCTTTGTGCCTTTTTTCTCTTTGTGGGTTTTATTTGCTTCTGAGCCATGCGGCTCCAAGGTCCCACAGCAGGGCTGGGGAGAATTGCCAGGGTTCTGCCAGGAGGTGGGATTGAACCCTGGGAAGCTGAGCATCACCCTGTTCTACCAAGAACAAGTCAAGGAGAGCAAACTGGGTGCAGCAGTACCTCCGTTTCCCCATCCTGCTTCACCCCTCCAAGGGCCTCACAGGTTAAGGAGGTTTGTGAGAGGCTGAGCCCCCATGCCCTGGCATGGCCCCCCAGGAGGCACCTCCCCAGCCCAGGGGTCCCTGGTGAGATGCACCAGAGGAGCCAAACTTACCTTTAAGCATTGCTTTCCAGCCTCTGTCCAGTTGGGGTCTTCTGCAGCTTTCTCTGGCCTCATTCTCAGTCCCCAAGGAACAGACCCAGCTGAAGCTGCCTTGTGTGCTGAAGGCATTAAATCACTGCCTTGGTGTGATGGGAGTGGGAGCTGCTCCTGTGCCAGTCAGGACACGCTCTTCTTGCACGGCCCAAGATGAGCAAGGAGCCATCCGAGCGTGAAATAGTTGTCAGGTTTCCAGAGGTTCACAAGATATATGGATCATGAAGTAGAGACTCCCACAGATCACAGATTCTCAAATTGAAAGTCTGCAGAAGAAGATTGCTGCACTATGGGAGGTGGCAGGAGTGCCATCCTGAATGCACAGCTGGGCTGGAGCCCCAGCCCAAAGGAGCTCTTGCTCATAAGCTTCGGGTTCACCCCAAATTTAGCTGTCCCTGCACAAAGCTTCTTGATTGTCAGAATTATCTGGTGCCAATTTCTACCTCCAGCTCACCAGAATGGGGGGGGTGTTGTGCAGGGGTGTGCCCTATGGAGCAGAAGCCATCTAAAGGTCAGAGCACTTGAAGGACTGGAGACAGGGGTTGAACAGGACATTTTCAGGCAGGTTGAACCAGTGGGATCTGCAGTGTTGGGGTCGTTCTGTGGTGCTTGCTCTGAGTTGTGATGTGTGATGGCCTCTCGGGGGCCATTGCTGCACTTTCTTCCTTTTCCAGGTTATGGGAGATGGAGTTGAGGGTCACTGCCTCTGTTCTTGTGTCTTTGTGCCCCATGTGCATCACTGTAGCCAGGTGCACGACCCCTGGCTGGGAAAGCCAAGGGCTGCTGGACCACTTTCCACCAGGAGGAGCTGAGCCACTAACGATGCCTCTGAGATGCCAGGGCTGCAAGGTGACCCAGGAGGCCCCTGCCAGCCCCAGGTCCCTGTGTCCCTGCTGGACAAATTCTGCAGTCACTCTGCCCCAGGTTTAGGAGAAGGGAAGGAAAGGCTGGGGTCAAGGCAGGGAGACAGGAGGCTTCTCTCTGTGTTTCTGCTCTGCCCATGCCCTCTCTCTGTGTTTCTCCAGCTGCCACTTACAGCTGGGGGGTTTCACTGATCCATGGTGTTTGTATTCTGTGGTGCTGGAGAAGGTATGGAGTGATAGGATGAGGGAGAATGGCTTTAAACTGGGAGAGAGGAGATTCAGATTGGGTATTAGAAAGAAATTATTTGGGGTGAGGGTGCTGAGCCCCTGGTTGCCCAGGTTGCCCCCAGAAGCTGTGGCTGCCCCATCCCTGGCAGTGTTGAAGGTTGGATGGGGCTTGGAGCAACGTGGGCTGGTGGGGGGGTTCCTGATTAGGGACCTGGGGGTACCCATTGCCCTCCAGCTGGGGTCATGCCTGCTTATTCTTTGCTTTCTCTACCACCCACCAGTTTTTCTTCCCCCAAAGCCTGGGCTCAGCCCAATTTGAATTAATTGCAAGAATGAGCCATCGGCTGCTTTTATGCCAGGCTGTGTCATTCCTGCTCCTCGCTTCCGCTCCCCCACTCATTTATTCTCTCTGGGTTGGTTTCACTCAGCCCAGCCTTTTGTTTTCCCCCCACAAGGTCTCTTTGTAAGCCCTGTTCCTAATCCAAGGCCTTGGCACCTCCCAGGTAGCCAGGCTGAGCCAGGAGCAAGCCCCAGGGGACCCTGCCAGCGGGGCAAACGCCTTCTCCTGGGTTTTGCTGCTCTGAGCTCTGCTCCTGGCTTGCCTCCTTCCCTCATTATTTCTGTTTTACTCTTTTCTTCTCCTGTTCAGCACCAAGAAAAGCTATGTTTCCCAAACAGACCCCCTTGCAGGGTGAATGTGTATGTTTCATATATATTGATTCTAATTTATATTGAGGATTTGGGGAGAACAGCTATTCTTTACAGTGAGGTGAAGAATGATCTTGTTATCCTTATTGATTCCTAAGAAGTCTAATACTTAACAAGACAACCAAACAACCCTGCTGGAGGGCTGGCACCTCCCGTCACCCCCTCTCCCCAGCTCAGCACCTCTGGGTGCAGCACATGTGGGCAGGTGGCTGCTGAGGATGCTGGCCCTGCCGAGGCCTCCTCTCCTTCAGATGGCAAACAGCTCCTCATTTAGCTCTTGTGTTGGCAGGGATCGAACTAAGAGGCAATGCAAGCAGCTTTCAGGGCAAGAGGTGCACACGAGTCCCTCCGAGGAGGCAGCAGGCTTGCAGGGAATCCCACATCCCAGATTCTGGCAGAAATTGGTGGATGGTTCCCTTGGGCTTCTCCTTCCCATCAGGGTTAGCCCTGTCTCCTGCTCGTGACTCAGTCCATCCCCTCCTGCCTGCAAACATCCCGAGCAGAGTGAGGCACGGGTGCTCCATCACAGTGCTGTCAGACTCAGACAGGGGTTTGCATCACCCAGACCCTGCCAGGAGAGCTGTGGAGGTATCAAGACCAAAGCATCATCTTATTTGCTTATTGATTCCCAGTAAAATCTAATAATTAGAAAAAGAGTCCTACCAGCTTGCCTGTGCTCTGCTTACAAAGGAAGGAGGCAAAATCATTCTGAGAGTGACAGTGCTTTGATTCCCTCCCTGTCATTTCCCTGGGCAGGCAGACAAGTCCCCCTGCAGCCAACATTAGCCTGTGTCTCCAGGGAGAGAGCAGAGAGCAGCAGCACCAGGGGCCTGGAGCATCCCTCGGGCATCTGCAGGGCCAGGAGAGGACTCTGTGCTGATGGGACCGTGGGGCTGTGGGCCCCTGGGCTAGCTGTGGTGACATTACAAGCCCACACGTGATCTTTCCTCTGCTGGCATCCCCTGCAGCTCCTGTCTGCTGCTGTGAAAATAGCTGGTGGTGTCTGAGCATGTGGAGTGAGGCTGGACCCGTTCTGAAAGGATCTGTCTTCCAGTGCCCTGCTGAGCCCCTGCCCCAGGGTGCCCCCAGAAGCTGTGGCTGCCCCATCCCTGGCAGTGCTGAAGGTTGGATGGGGCTTGGAGCACCCTGGGCTGGGGGGAGGCATCCCATGGCAGGAGAGGTGGAACTGGATGGTCTTTAAAGGTCCCTTCCAACCCAACCCAGTCTTGGGATCCTGTGACTGACCCCATGGTGAGGGTGGCTCTGCTGAGGCTCAGATTTGCCTCCCCTGTCAGTAAACAGAGGATGTTGCTCACCACAGACCCCTAATACAGCACCTGCTACCATCTGTAAATAACAAATAGCAGTTTATCAAAACCAAGTCTCGGGAAGTTATCTGAAATCAGACTGTGTGATGAAAGGCGTGTGAGCTGGAGGGACACATCCTGCACGGGACTCTGAGGTCTGGAAAGCAGCAGCAGTGCTGAAGTCCAAATGTATTTGCAGTTCTTGGCTGCTGCTCTGCTCCCCAGCTCCCAGCAGAACCCCCTGAGGTGTCCCTGAAGGCTGCAGCCCACAGCCTGGCCTGCTTTGCACCTGATGGAGGAAGTCATTGGGAGGGGGTTTTGCAAGTGAGGTGATTATTTTGCCTTTGAAAAATCAAACTTTGTAACATTCTTATCCCAAATGGCTGGTTCTTTGCTTTCTGTCTGCTTCCCAGCCACTCTTGCCCCTTCTTGCTGAGCTGCACCACCTTTCCTCTCTCTTTTGTGCTTCCTTTGTTTGCTCCCCTGCAGCTCAGCAAGCTCAAGCAGCCCTAGCTGCTGGAGTGCATGGAATTGCCAGGGATTTGGGGAATCCCCCGGTGCTGGCAGAGCCGCTGCAGGCAGGGCAGGGCAGGCAGCACCTCCTGCAGCAATGATGGGCACCATCCTCCAGAAACCATAGTCCTGTTTGGTGAGGAGGGAGAGGAGATAAAGCACCATGGCTAAATAAGGGACAGATGGGTTCCCCAGCGTAGGAGTGAGGTATTTTTTAAAGATACAGGCTTTGCACACAGAGAAACCTGAGCAATAGGAAGGCTCCACTCCTTTTGGCTCACATTAACTCCTGTGTGGGTCAGGAGAGAGAACTTCACCTTGCCAAGTCTCACTGATTAACATTCTGCTCCTGTCCAGGTTTCATAAGCTGGTCTGACTTCCTAAGATAAAAAAGTAATAACACTGCTCTCTATTATTTATTAGTAGCCTTGATGTCTCCTGGCAAAAAAAAAAAAAAAAAAAAAAAAAAAAGCTCTTCCTGCTCCCCAGCTTCCTTGCTGGGCTGCTCCAGACAAGGCATGAGGCTGTTGCTCCACAGACCCTCTCTCCCAGCATCTCCCAAGGCCTCAGAAGCCTCATCTGGTGGCTCAGCAGTGTATTCCAGACAGGACAGGCATTCCTCTGGCTCCTGCCCTGCCTCCCTGGATGCCTGAGCTGGCCCCACGCTGCTGCTGCAGGCAGCCTGGGACAATCCCTCACATCCAGCAGGGGAAAGCGTGGCACAGCTCAGAGGATTCCCCATGAGAGCACATGTTTTTTGCCTTGATTTCAAGGTCATTAATCTCTTGCATTTAAAACGGTTTTGCCTCCAAACTCTAAAATTTCTGCTCCAAACAAAGCACGTGTTCGTTGTCTGACCTGGGCTGCGTGGGTATCTCGGATGGAGCTGGCTTCTGGAGCAATGCTGGATCCTTTGGGGTCCTGTGGATGGTTTTGGAGTAGGTCGGAGTCCTTGCAGCCCTGACCACATTCTCTGGGGTGTTTGTCCTGCTTGGGAGCCGTGCAGTGTCCCCCACTCTGTGCTCAGCCCGGGGCTCGAGCTGCCCGGTGCTGGCGTCCCCGCGTTGCCTCTGGTTTGTGTCGACTGAATTGACTGAATTAATTAGAGCTGCAGCTCAATATTGGGATTACTCAGAACCCCGGATGGCCAAGCTGAATCAATTAATTTATTAGTGAGCATCAAAGCCAGCTGAAGAGTGAAGGGACGTTGCACCCTTGGTGAGGAGGCAGAGCAGTCACTTTGTCAGAGCTTGGCCCTGCAATGGGTGGTTAGATCAAACTGGGGGGTTTGCCCAACACCCTGGCTTTGTTTCAACCCAAATTCCCCACACCCAGTGAGGACATGGGTGCTGCTGCTTGCTGAGGCTGAGCTAGCTCCTTGGCCAGCCCTGCAGCACCCTCGTGTGTAGCATGGTACAAGGGTGGCTGTCACCCAGACAGGAGGGAGTCCTGGTGACTGCAACTCCTGTGATATTTCTGTATCTCAAATATGGGTGTAACAGTGATAAAAAAGGCACTAATATCAATATGTACAACTTTCTTCAGCTACCCAAAAGGAGGTTGTAGTGAGGTGGCTGGTGGTCTCTTCTCCCAAGAAACCAGCAATAGGATAAGAGGAAATGGCCTCAAGTTGCACCAGGGGAGGTTCATATTGGATATTGGGAACAACTTCCTTGCTGAATGAATTGCCAAGCATTGGAGCTTGCCACCCGGGGCAGTGGTGGAGTCACCATCCCTGGAGGTGTTTAAAAAATGTCTAGATGTGGCACTTGAGGACATGGTTTGGTTTTCTGGTGGTGTTGGACTTGATGATATAAGAGGTCTTTTCCAACCTCAGTGATTCTATGACTTGGATTAAGATCTGGCTATGCACCAGCAGCAAGCTGCATCAGGCTTCCTGGGATTTTCATCTGGGGTTTTTCAACTCTCCCTAACACGGGATCATAGTATGCATCTTCCTCCAGCATACCCTGGCCATGACAATGGGAGTTAAATGATCATTTCCAGTTCTCCCCAGCTCCAGGTATGCTCTGCCAGGAGGCACCAGGTAGGAGGTTACTCTGTGTGGTGTGCAGCCCATAGGTGTACCAGAAACCCATCATTTCTGCTGCAGAACCAGCAGAGCCTTCACACATGCAAGTGTCCAGCTGGAGCTTTCCTGGCTTTTTGCTGGAGAAGCACCTGGAGGTCTGGCCTTGCCAAGGAGCAGCTTGGAGGTGGCAAGGGGTGGCATTGCTATAGCAGTTGTCACCTGGGAAATGAGGAGGTGCAGAAATGTCAAAGCAGTGATGGTGCCTCACGTTTCTAGAGTGAGTTTGCTCATTTTGGCATCCAGAGTAGAGCCCAAAAGTAGACCCAGCTTTTGTCCTGTGGCATGGGGATGGCAGATGGCCACCATGGCCTGCCAAGGTGTCTTTTGAAGGTTAGGCCTAAAGGGGGCTCAGGACCAAATGGGATGGGTGGTGCCTGAGGGGAAAAAATCCCAAAATGAAGAAGGCTGAGCTCTGCTGAGCTCAAAGCTTCATATCTTTTCTTGAGTGGAGCCTCATGCTTTGGACCAAAAAAGCCTCTTACCTCCTCCTGATGCCTCTAGGAACAGAGATTTTCCAGCCAGCATGGGATCAGCTCCTTAGCTGTCAACATGTGACCCATAAATAAGATCTTCACCGGGATGCTCTTTGGATCCTCATGGTTTTATTTATTTAGTTGGTTTAGTTTAAGATTAATCAGAAAGAGGGAAAGAGCCAAAGACACCAAAAGAGGCTCTGAATAATTGAGTGATTGAGAGCACTGTGATTAATGGGATCTGCTGGTGCCACACGGGTGGAAGCAGCCTTCTGAAAAAAATAGATTTATGTTAAATGGAAAAATACAATAATGTCATTCACAACAGGAGAAAACTTGCTGGAAGAACCTGCCTTGAACGCTCGTCACATATAATTCCAGCTCACAGTGAACAAAACTTAACTTCCCTGAGCTCTGTGCATCCTGGTTCGAAATTCGTTCGTTATATTTGATTATCTTCAGTCCTCCCCAAGTGTAATATATTACTTCTTACAGAATTCACCATGCTTCATATCAGGCATGGTTTAATATTTCATACAGTTCATTAAATAACACATTCAGTGCAGCTCACAATGCCTTATTCATAATCCCATAGACATCTCAGGAAAACCACAGAGAAACCAAAAAAAAAAAAAGGATTTAGGGAGAAACAAAAGAGCGTTTGTTAAAGGACCCTTCACAGCAGGTGGCATCTTCACCTAAAGGACTTGGGTTCCCTTGATTTTAGAGCAGGACTTTGACAAGAGGAGACCAGGGGGAAATAATTCACTCCAAGCACAAGCAGTGGGTGGAAATATCCTTTCTCTGCTCCAGAACATGGCAAAATACTGCAAATATCTCCAAGGAGGGCGACTCTAGTTGCTGCATCCACAAGGACTCTGTCTGGTGTGAGGCAGAGTCTATTATTTCTTCATATGATTAAAATTAATAATTTATACAGGGGCAAAGTGACTTCCTCATAATTTCTTGTGAGCTGCGGTTCCTCCTCGGCAGCACCAGGGATGCCGGAGGAGATCCAAGGAAGAAATAATGGGGATGGATGGATGGAGGTGGTGCTGTGAAGGGCAGGAGCAGCCCGCGTCCTCCTGCTACTCTGGGAACGTAGGAGCTGGGATCAGACAGCAAATATCCTGTGCATACCAAATGAAGTTATAGGTTATACCCAGGCCTCAGGAGCTGCAAATTTCATCCCCTGTTCCCTATCAGGACTGTTCTGTCCTTGTCACCAGAGTGCCAGGGCTTGGGAGAGAGGAGCTCAGGGGATGTGTTATTCAAAGGCCAGAGAACAGCAGCCCACCAGGCTGTGGCTGTCCATGCTAGAGATCATTGGGCACATCTCTCCGCTCCAGTATCTCTTTTTTTTTTTTTAACTCCAAGACCACGAGCTGTCAAGGTGAGGATGATCTCAGCCACTGTGTATCACCCAGCCAAAGGGCAGCCTGACTCTGCAGAGGCCTCTGATTTCTGCTCCCCTTCCATCCTTCCCAATGGCAACACCCCAACCTGCAGATGAGTTGAATCCTCTAAAAATGCTGCTCTGAGCTGTTTGCTTATATGGTCACAGTCCATTCTTTCCTTTTTCTTTCCCCTGTTGCAAATTGTTCACAGATTGGAAAGAACAAATTGGGAGTGGCTAATTGTATTTAGACATCAGAGCCTCCCTGCAAAAAAAATTGAGCCAGCCCTCCAGGGCAGAAGGGCACAACTGTTAGCAGAAGCAACAGTTTGGTTAACATTTCCTTGGCCTGAATTTGCTCCTGTCTGATGCTCCGTTTGGTTCCTCTCTGTGTTGCCACCTTCCCATGAGCAGCTGCAAGTCCTCAGGGTGCACCCTACGTGTCCCCATCCTCGTGGGTGCTGCCTTGTACAAATGTTCAAGGCTTTCTCTTGCACAAGGGTTTCTTTGCTCTCATCCCCCTGTCCTTCTGTACCTCTCCCTCTCTATTCAGCCATCCATTCCCCTGATCCCAAATGCCAGGAGGTGTTTGGTCTCACCCCTTCCTTTTGTAAAGACAAAAACTTCCCCCAGTGTCTGGCATACCCAAGTGATAGGGCTGGGAGGAGGAATTTGGACTGGAGCTTGTCAGATGCTGGCAAATGGGTTTTGCTTCAAGCTTCTTACTTTCTTTTATTTTCCTTCCTAGCACACTAATCCTTCCTCCACCTGCAGGCTGGATTTTCTGCCTTTTTCCTCCTCCCACCAGATTTGCTAGTGTAGAAGAATTACAGGAACAGAAGGTGAAGCTGGATCTCCTTTTTTTTTTTTTTTTTTTTTGGCATCTCTCCCTTGCTCTTTTGCCCAGCCACTCTGATTCCTCTCCCCCAGCACCCAAGCACCCATGCTGCCTGCCCAGCATGGGGGACACGTGGCACCATGGAGCACAGTGCTTTGTGTGGTGCCCATCAGCTTCTCCATTAAAGGGAGGGGTGGTGGTGGCAGAAATCCCAACCTCTGAAACCCAGGGGAGGCACCCAGGTGGGCTTGAATCACCCTCTCATGAGAAGTTGCTGAGTCAGGGGCTGAGCTGTGGCCACCAGCTGTCTCCCCGTGGGTGGGGAAGGATCATCATCATCATGGGTGGAAGACCATGGTGGAGCTCCAGCCTTGGAGTTCCTCACTTCTGTCATCAATCCCTGCACAAACAGCGTGGTTAATCCCCCTTCCCACCTCTCTCTGAAGTTTTCTGAGCTCTGTCACATCCCTTTTCACCTGCATGGCAATGAGACTGTAGGGACGTGGGGGTTTTTGTCTGTTTTGCTCTGTTCTTCTCTGACTAATCCCTCACTTTTAAGATGCTGCTTTTAAATTGTATTCCCCCCCACACTCTTTGCTGAGCAATGAGCTGATGTTTTCTGAGAACTATCTATTATAACCCTGAGATCTTGCTCCTGAGAGTTAATAGTCAAGCTCAGAGCCCATCATTTAATTTCTGAGGTTGGGAATGGTTTCTCCCACGTGTTCCTCTACTTATCCCCACTGAATTTCTCCTGTCACATCCTTGGCTGGTCACTCATCACAAATTCCTTCTACAATTCCTCACAGTCAGCCCTTGCCCTTAATATACTAAATAATGTGGGAGCATCAACAAAAGCTGTCATTTCACTCTCTTCTTCTCTTCCATTGAGACCCCTTTGTGTAGAGTCTAGAAGAAATTTTGGGCAAACCTGCGGGAAAAATGTGACCCGTGGAAAGGGAGGGAGCAAAGAGTCACTGTGGCTGCCTGTGAGCTGGTGGGTGTTGAGCATCTGAGAGCAGTGTGGATGGGCTCCAGGCAATCCAAACAACAGATATCTGCAGGGACAACTTATTTTGATACATTGATAGATTTTTCAGGAAATCGGATTGAAGGACCTTTAATGACCATCAGGAGTGAAAACTTCCTGTGGAGGAATGGTCGTGGTCTTCCTGCATGAGCAGATGCTCAGCAGAATTGATACTCTCCAGGGAATCATTCCAGAAGGTGGAGGGAATCAAGTGATTCACAGCATTTAAAAAAATAAAATAAAAAGAGAGACATCAAGGCTCCTGGAAGCTGCTCAGTTGGCATCGCCAGGTCTGCGAATAACAGACGCCTGAGGGAATGAAGGTCTGAAGCCAAAGCAGTTTGGGTAACAGGACAGGCTTGGGGAAGGGGGGAGAGAACCCACAGTGCCAGATCTTGGATTATGCTGCACATCCATGCTAAAAAAGGAGACACCCATGTTGTGAGCACACAGCCGAGGAACACGTTTTATAAGCACTTCCCTAACGTGGCTCGTGCTCTGCTGCTGCTTCTTGCTAACAGCTCACTACAGCTTCTCCTTTAGCTCTTCTCCTGCTCTTCTTGGTTCCACTGTGGGGTTTCACAGGCCAGTGGTGACAGAAAACCACGATCCGGGCTCTATTACAGAGCTTAAAAAATTGCCAGGTGAACATGTTGGCTGTGTTGAAGGACGGCCTTAAACTCTCAAGGCTTAGATTGCACAGCAGTTGTGTCCAGGTGGGACGAACCCATTTGTCTCTTACCTTGGCATCCATAAGGGAGGACTACAGAGGTGTCTTCCATCAAGGTAGCATCAGCTTTATTTGATCAGTAAAGCTGTGGGGCAAGACTGGCAGGGGTCAAGCTGCCCAGAAGCAAAATGTCAGGTGATGCTTTGAGCTCTTGCAGAGGTGAGAGTGTGTGTTTGCCTTCTGCAAACCAAAGTCAGAACTCCCTGTTCACCTTCATCCCCCCCCAGAAGAATCACTGGGAAGCTGGTGATAAATCACTTTCTTTTCTGGGAGGAGAGGAAGAGAAGTTCTTCGTCTTCCACCTCCCCTCAAATGCAGCCTCCAGACCCTCCATATTCCTGGTTATATGGTGTGACAAGGGGCACATCACTGAGCCAGGACAGAGGGGGCAATGGCCTCCTTGGCAGGGCCAGCAGAGCAACTTTGGGAAAAAAATTGGGAAGTTCTGGCCATTTGACTAACCCCTTGTGCTGGGAGTGAAGCAGCATGGATGTGTGCCATGATCCTTTGCTACTGTGTTGGTGTCATTTGAACAGAACATTTTTTCCTGTGACTACTGATGTTCTCAGTGACCTTGTCCTGTCTGACCCCAGTTCCAGATGGGAGTTGTAAAAATGTGTTTTATTGAAGTTTTGGGGGAGGTTTGTCAGGCTGGTAAAGGGTTTCATCCACATCTGCCATCTAGGAACAGAGATTTTTTTGCTGTCTAATCCATCACCACCAGGAGAGCCCAGGTCAGTCCTGGTGGAGCCACCCCCTCCAGAGCTGCTGTAGCACCATTCCCCAGGAAACTTTGTTGATGTTTGGTGGTCCTGGTCCCTGAGAGCTGATGTGGAAGCTGATGCAGGTGGTGGGAGCACCTTAAGGAGCTGCCCCTTAGCTGGCTATGGGTGAGGGTTTCCAGGTAGGATCATGATTTTCTGTGAGCACGGGCTTGGCCATAAGCTGTGGGGTTCAGATGTGGGGAGAGATGGAGCAGAGCAATGGGGACAGAGCAGCTGTATGCTGAGTGTCCACTGCAGGTACACAAAAGAGTACAGATTTGGCCCAAAACACTGGGGCAGATTTTCAGGTTCAGTGTTTTTTGGCCCAAAACACTGGGGCAGATTTCAGGTTCTGCCCCAGATCTGCAGTCCTGTTTTTCAGTGCCTTGTGGAGGAACCCACCCTGTCCACCTAATCAGGTGCCACCTTGGGCCACCTCCTCCACCAACCATGGCCAGATGGGGCTGGACACCACCCTGGAGTTCTCCCAACACCATAGGAAGGCAGGCTGGGCAGGCAGCTCATTCTCCTCCCCAGGAGGGAGGCAAGGAGCAGGGTGCCAGGTGGGGAGGTGACAGGGGGTGGGGACACACGATGTCCCCTGCCTCGGGGTGGGTCCCCACGCTGGGCTCAGCGTGACAGCCCGGCTGCCTGCCGTCGTCTATGGCAACTGAGCCACCTTGGAAGGCTGTGCTGCCTGTGTGGGCTTGAAATTGTGTGGTTGTTTTTGTTCCCTTCTACGGGGGGAAGGAAAAAAAAAGACAATCTGATTTGTACGTAACTCCGACTAAATTCCTCGTTAACCTTTACAGCCATCTGGAGGGAGAGGCACTCCTCGCCCCGGAGTGTGGCTGTGGGAGGCAGCGATGCTTCTGCTGGCAGCTTTTGCAGGAGCTGCCGTGGAGGGAGCTGGAGGCTTTGTGGTGCCAGGATCAAGCCCAGAGGCCTGGCAGAGCCAGGAGGTGGAGGGCGTTGGGTGTCCAGGGCTTGCCAGGAGCCAGATGGTGCGTTGGGCTGCCCTAACCCTTTCCCTCCCAGCCCTGGGCACAGGGATACAGGAGTAGTTTCATTGGTTGTCTTGGGTAGGACTAGAGAGGGAAAACCTCTCTGAGAAGCCCTTACCCTGGGGGACTCAGTTGGGTGTTGGGTCATGCTGCCCCAACACCACTCCCCATGTACCCCCAGCCCTGCTGAAGACCCGAGCTCTGGGGTTTGCATTTGAGTGTTGAGGGTTCAGGTCTGCTCTAGGTATTCAGTCTCTCGTGTCACATGAGAAGAGCTGGATCAGACCTGAAGGTCCAGGTGTTCCATCTGTGGTGCCTAGCAGTGTGCTCCAGTTTGCCACAGACATCTCCCTCCTTAGGACCAGTCCCTGGTAAACCTGCTTGGAAACTCCTGGGGTATTCATTCTCCTCCAGGTGCTTGTCCCAGAGTCTCAGCTCTGCTTGTCCTGGTTTGAACCAGAACCTGTGGTGGTTACCTGACATCCTGGCTGATCTGGACTCCCAGACTGGGATGTTCATCACCTCTTGGCTGCAACAGCAGCATCCAGCTAGGCAGTGACTTTCTGTGGGAGCATGATGTGTCCCTTCCTTAGGTTGTCTGGTGCCATCTCCTCCTTTGGTCAGCTCAGCACCTGCCTTCTCTCCCCATGTAGGTCACAGCTCTTGGAATCCTTCCTTTGGATTCCTCCTGGCTGGGCTTGTGTCCTGGGTGCAACCTTTTCCTGGGTACATGAGGTGACCCAGCACCATGAGGCTAGAGCAGGAGTCCCTCAGGACCCACCAGGATCTGGATGCAGCAGCTTTTGGGCATCTTGATGGCTCCTGAAGCTTCCTTCTCACACCTGACTTTGACAGGCAGGAGGAAAAGGCTGCTCCTCTTCCTTGGTGTTTTGGGGTGGTGAGGAACAGAGGACCTCTGGAGGATCATTTCTCCAGGGGATACTTTGGGCTGGATTTCCAGCAGCTCCTCTGGGATGTTCCTGCATCAGATTGGATTTGTGTCTGCCCAAAGCCCTCAAAGAGAAGTGGGACTTCAGTGTAATGTTATTTCCTTTCTTTCTGTGCTCCTTTTAAAATTTATAAATATTTTGACAACTTTCCAAAGGTAGGGCAGGAACAGCAAGTTGCACACCAGTGCACCAGTGACTCAAGGCAGTGTCACTCTCTTCATTAAGAATCAAGGAAATCAAATCATGACTGGAATTAATAAAGAATCTCTCAGTTGACCAGGAGAGGGGGATGCTCTCTGAAAGGGTGGGATCCAGCACCACCGTGGCTGCATTCCAGCCATGCCAAGCTCTGTCTGAAAGTCTTAATTATAAGCAGCTAAAAAAAAAAAAAAAAAAAAAAAAAAAAAAAAAAAAGCCTTTGAGAAATGGAGTTTACAACGGAAAAGAAATAAATGGGCTCTCAGCTTCTCTACACATATTGGGATACTGATGGAGAGGAATCTTTAATACTAGCTGCCACCAACCAGTTTGCTGGTGGGGGGCTGGGGATGGGCCCTGTGCCTGGCTGCTGGTGGGTTTGGCTGATGGAGAGGATGCTGGTGTGTGTGTGTGGCTCTCGAGGCACAACCAGGGAACTAAAACGTGACCTTTGGGGCGGGGGACTTGGCTGGAAGGAGGGTGGGATCGGGCACCTCCTTGGAGCACTCTGTCAGCATGGTGACTTGGCCCTCAGAGATGCTGCAGGTCGGGGAGCTGCTTGCTGTCTGAGAGCATCTACAGACACCTGAGCTAGTTGGAGGTGCTGCTGCCCATGGAACTTGATGATCCTTAAGGTCCTCCCAATCCAAACTTGTCTGGGTTTCTGGGATTCTGTGACTCTACAGCTGTGCTCGCGTTTGCACAGCGCATCCTCGCTACTGAGGATCTTGTTGGCCAGGATGGAGTCTTCGGAGAGTTCCTCTAGTGATTTGTCAGGTTAGCAATAAACTGGGAGAAATAATTGACCTGTCCTGTAAGACTTTGCTAATCTTGTTTCTTCCAAACTGTTTCCAGTCGGGAGGGTGCTGCAGTTTTCCTTGTGCAGGAAGGGAGAAAGGTTCAGGAGAGATAGCATCAGGAACATGGCATGGGGATGCAATATTAATGGTTCATTCTCTGTTTCTCGGTAATTCATTGCATTTCATGTTTCTTCAAGTGCTCACTTTGGAAGTTTTCGATACTTTGAATGGTGTGCTTTTTAAAAAAACCAAAACAATGACAGCAGCCTCAGTGTGAGCTGTGTTGCTGGCACAGGCTGTGAGCAGGATCTCCTGGATGGTCACAGTGCGAGGGGTTTGTCCCAGCCTCCAGGACTTGACAGTGAGTGGCAACAGATTCCAGCAAAAGTGCAATGACAGCAGCCAACCAAACATTTCTATTAAACACTGCTACTTTGAAACAAGTTAATTTCCCCCCTGAATCAAGCCACTGTAAACAGGAATCCCTAGTGGCAGGCTAAGCAGAACTGTGATACTCTTGATAGGACTGATCAGGCTAAATTTTTGTTTTATTTTATCTTATTTTAACTGGAGGAATTTAAACTTTTGGAAGTTAAATGCCTTGGAAGAGATCGAGCTTTTGTTGTAAAGGAAATGCCCTCATTACTCCCTTGCATTGCAGAAACAATGAATTGTGTTGGAAACAGAGAATGTAAGTTTGAAAACAAACCTGGGGGGGGACTGTTGCTTTTCCTGAAAAAAAAAAATATTGGGGCTTTTCCATGTCAGTGGCTTTCAGAGGGTGTTTAACATCCTTCTTGAACAGCTTCACAAGCATATGATGCTGCTGCTACCATGCAACTGCAGCTCCTTGCTCCTGCTCCTGGACAATCAGCAGAACAATGATTAAGTGTTCTGTAAAGAAATCCTTTCTCCAACTAATTCCCTCATTAGGGATCCAGGGGCTGACTGCCACTGCTCAGATACAGCCAATTCCATGCCAAAACCCCCTCTCCTACCAGCACTGACCGGGCCCAGCCAGGGGGTTTGTCCTGGTGACAGTGTCCCAGGTGACCTGTCCCATCAGGTGACAGTGTCTCTAATCCTTCACACCCTCTGTTAATGGCACTGCTAGAGCCATCAACTGATAAATCAGGTGTTTGTTAGTACAAGCTGTTATCTTGTTTCGTGTGAAACTGCCAGTTTGAAGCAAGGTTACAAATTAGGTGTTCTCTGCTGGATGTAATTGCCTTAGGGATGCTCTGCTTTGCCACCGTGTCTGTGTGTGTGTTCTCTGCCCAGAGTACTGGGGTGATCCAAGTTCTGGAGCAGCTCTGCTCTGGAGCCAGGCTGAGAGATTTGGGGTTGTTCAGCCTGGAGAAGAGAAGGCTCCAAGGAGACCTTGGAGCAGCTTCCAGAGCCTGAAGGGGCTCCAGGGAAGCTGGGGAGGGACTTGGGACAAGGGCCTGGAGGGATGGGATGAGGGGGAAGGGTTTCCAGCTGCAAGAGGGGAGATGGAGAGGAGATGGGAGGGAGAAATTGTTTGGGGTGAGGGTGCTGAGCCCCTGGGTGCCCAGGTTGCCCCCAGAAGCTGTGGCTGCCCCATCCCTGGCAGTGTTGAAGGTTGGATGGGGCTTGGAGCCCCCTGGGCTGGGGGAGGGGTCCCTGACCATGGCAGGGGTGGCACTGGATGGTCCTTTCTAAGCCAAACCAGTCTGAGGTTCTTGTCCTGAAGCAGCTAGACATGGATGCATCTACATCATTTGGTCTTTTTAACCCAAGTCTGTCCTCCTTCAGAAATATTTACATGAAAAGCCAAGTGGAGCAAGACGCTGTATCTGCCATCCTTCAGATGGAAGGGGACTCTAGATGTGTAGTTTAGAATTAAAAACCCATGTTTGTAATTAAAAAAACACAACCCTCTGTGCATTTCAAGCAATTTCTTGCCACAGGCAGACTTGTCCCTGGGGGGTTTCGAGCAAGGCTTGGGAAGATGAGTCAGTGGCTGAGCCTTTGTAGCCAGGAGGCAAATGAGAGTTTTGTTGCTCTCATTCAGGAGATTTGGGCTTTGGGACCACTCAGTGTGCCACATCCTGCAGGCAGAAATCCCTCCAGCCATGGCTTTGGGTTGGTGCTCAGGGGGAGGCAGATGCTAATCACTAATCTTGATTTGCTGGGCATTTCTATTTAATTTTCTTTTCCCTTCTCCCTTTTCCCGCCTCCCTTCTCCTCTTTCCCTCCCTTTTCCATCTGTTTCCCCATCTCCTTTTTGACTGCAGACATGTCCCATCCCAGGTGGCAATGGGAAGGCCCTGAGGCCACCTCTGCAGTGGCTGTGCCCTGTCCCCAAGGGCTCAGCAGCCCCCTGGGGGGTGACAGCACAGCTCTTTCAGCTGTCCTTGTGCTCTGGTGAGGGTTCTGGGAAAACCTTCTGATCTGGGAATACTTCGGGGCTGCTGGCACTGCAGAAATTCAGGGCAGCGCTCTCCCTTTCCATCCCAAATCCCATGGGGAGGGATAGACAGAGAGACACATCACTGCCTACGTACTTGGAGGGACAGATGGCATCATCCTCACTGAGATTTATGCTCTTTAGGGCAAAAAAGGAAAAAAAAAAAAAAAAAAAAAAAAGCTAAACATATTTAAAATTAGGCCATTTGCAGCTGCTGGAATAACAGAGCATGCCAGGAGGGCTGCGGGTGCCTCTGCTCAGGGTCCCCTGCAGTGGGAACCAAACTCCCCCTCACCACAAAACAGCCTGGAAAAGAGCTCCTGCTCCCTCCCCATCACAGGCTGTGCTCTCCCTCCCACCCAAGAGGGTGAGTTGAATTAGAAACCCAAACCAGACCCATCTGGTTGGTTTGGGTGGGTGGGGGGTGTTTTTTTTTCCCCAAACTGATGAAGTTCGGGCATTTTTCTTTCAATCTGAAGTGTAAAGAGATGAAAATGATGAATCTCTGGCACAGGTGAAGGCTGCTGCAAAGTGTCTCACACCCAAACTGCTTCCTCAGCAGTGACATCTCTACTGCTTCCGAGGTAGGGAGGAAAATATATGGGTACTGAACCCCCTGTCCCACATTTCCACCCTTTTCCCCACTGTTGGTTCCCACCCCTCCACCACTGTCTCCTGGTGAGCTGTCAGATTCCCGTGGGATTTGCCTGTGGGAGCACAGCAGGAGCCACCCCCTTCAATTCCGGGCTCATTCAGGGTTGTTTTTAAGAATTTCTATTTTGCATCTGTTGATGTGTTGTACTCTCCCCTGTCCCGTTGATCCATATGGTTCCTTGTGCCATGATTAGGTTTGTTTAAACTTCCCCCTGTACGATATGATTTTTTTTTTTTTAACAGAGACAAAAGCACAGAGCTCAGCAAAACTTAAGAGGAGAAATCAGGAGTACTGTGACTAAAATAAACCCAGACTGACAGGATAGACAACAGACATCTTCCTGCTGTTACAGCTCGGCCAAGCTGCCCGAGCCATCTGATCCTAGAGAAAGTTGCAGGCGTAGCCAAAGTTCCTTAAATAGTTTTTTTCTAAATATTATTAAAGCTAAAATAAGTTATATTTTAAGCTAAAATATGTTAAAAATCAGAAAAGTCCTGAAAACCCCCAAAGCTGGTATCATTAATTTCTGAAGGCTCTTGGCAGCCCTGGAGTGGCTGGAGCAGAGGGCTGACCTCAGGACACACTGAGATGTTGGTCATCACCATGTGAGACCAAAAAGCTGTGAGGAGAAGCAGGGCAGAGGAGCAGAGGGTGTCAGATCTGGCTGATGCACCCAAGGGAGCCACTGGTGTGAAATGAGGCTATTTCATGGGAACCCCTTTCCTCCCGGGGCTGTGTACCCTGCTGTTCTCTCTGCTTGGCAACTCCTGCAGCACCTCGCGGGCTCCATAGGATTATTCTCACCTTAGCACCTCCTTGCCAGACAAAAAAAGGGCTTCCTGGACTGCTGAAGAGGAGGATTTTGAGGGAAGAAGGCCATGAAATGCTGCAGGGCTCACTCCATCCCCAGCAGGACGTGGGGGAGGACCACAACCTCCATGTAGATTCAACCATCTGACAAACGGGGAACCCCAGTGAAGGTATCTGAGCTTAGAGCTTGTTTTATGAGGTGAGCCATGTAATAAATCCATCATGCTGAGCTCAGCAGCCTTTCCCAAGTATCTGCAATTAATGGCTACCTCCAAAATGGGTACGAGTGCAGCCCAGAGTGGAGTCTGCAAGGCTGTAAAACCAGAAATCTGCAGCTGTAAAAAAGGCAGTGAGGTGGCAGTGGGAGCCATCTCTTTGCCAAGAGCTGTTAGCAGGCTTGGGAAAAGTGCCTGGAAATTTGAGGCATGTCTGGTCAAATAGAGACAGAGAGGTGGAGTGGCTATCCTGGGTAATATTCAACTGAGAAGTTATGCCTGCATCACCCCAGCTCTTCACGGCCACCTCCATCAAGTGGAGAATTCCTGGGGCAAAATGAAGGACAAGCCCCCAGGTAACCTGCTTGGGCATGGTTGTTCTCCTCCCCTGCTCAGCTGCAGCTCCTTCAGTAAGGAAAAAGAAGGGTGGTATCTAAACCCTTGCTAAACTAAACTAAACCCTTGCTAAACTAAAACTTGGGTGGTATCTGCCCAGACACTCTGACATCTATATCCCAGATAAAACAGGCTTCCTCTTTTCCAGCATAAATTCTCTCATTTCTTCAGCTTCTGAGTGCTGACAATCCCTGGTGCCAGCTGGAGGAAACAAGCCCTCCCAGCACCGCAAGTCCATGGCCAGAAACTCTGACCTCCCAGAAATGAGAGCATTTGGGCTTCTTTGATCTGGCCATGCCTGGCTGGGAATGCTCCTGCCATCCTGCTGTGGCACGGGCAGAGGCAGTAATTGGACAGTTGGCAGGCAGTCATCCTGCATTTCACATTTTTAATAAGCACTTGCAGAAGAAATGATGCCTTCATCTTCTCAGGAGCACACATAAAGCTGTAGAATGCCTCCAAACCCCCTCAGCCAACTGCCCGAGCACTGAAGTTGCTCCTTTCCTGCTGAGTTGGAGGAACCAAACCAAAGCAGGACAGAGAGGAGGTCAGTCCAGCATCCAGAAGCAAATACCAGGGTGAACTCACGGGCTCTTGCCCACCCAAGTGTGGCTGGGGGGATGATTTGGGTGATGGTGTCTTAAAAAATAAGATATTGTGTCTGGTTTTGAGAACACTCAGCAGTAATCATATTAAGGAAACAGGTGCTGGTGATTCCTTCGAAGATGTGGAGATCCCCTGGTTATATGATATTATATTGGGTCTCCAGTGTCAAGAGCTGGGGTTGCACTGGATGATCTCTACCAGCCCCTTCCAACTCTGGTGATTCTGTGGGTCTGAGTGTGTAGATGCAGGGCATGTGTATTTGCTGTGGGCATGACAGGACCACTCTAGGGATGCTTGGATTTAGCTATCAGAGCAGTCCTAGGATTTCAGAAGGGCCTTGATTACATCCACCTTCAAGATTGTTTCCAGCTCCTCTTTTTTTATGTGCTTTGCTGCCTCTGCAGGACACTCCTGCAGATGGGTGACCACGATGCCAGCTGCATGGTTGAACTCCAAGCTATCGTGACACTATGAAAAAAATTGATTTGTTTCCTGAAAGAATCATGGGTAGCCTTGGAGAGATTCCCTGGCTTTGGGACTGCATCTGCCCCTTCATTCCCTGGGGTAATTGGGCATGAACATTACAAGCTGGAGACGTAAGCAAAGTTGCAGCACAGAAGCAAAGCTGAACTCAGGATCGTGCAGGGTAATTCAGGGACAGCTTCTCCCTGTGCCCTCTGTGTGGTCCTGCCTTCTCATCCTGCTTATCATCTCCTGCACTCTGCAGATCTTTGGTAGAAGTGGCAAATGAGTCCTGTTTTCTCTTGTCAGGTTTCTGGAAGCATCACTGAGCACAGCTTGCTTTCCTCACCTCTTCTCCCAGGTTTTGTTTTTCTCTTCAGACTCACCCAGCCCTTCACTGAGATTGTGCTATTTGCCCAGGAGAGGACTGGAGAAGTGAGGTGGAATTTGTGGTTCCATACAGCATGACCTGGATTGGGAAATCCATCTACCTCTATCCCTGCCCCTTTCCTTCTGCTGAGCTCCACTCTGAGCTGCTGAAGACCAGAAGTTTATCTTTAAGGGGACAGAAGTCTTTGGGGTACTCCACAAGACCTCGGAACCAGCCAGCAAACCCACTGACAGGCAGCATTACATCCATGCATGTGTCCACACACCACTGAGCAAACAGGAGATGTTCAGATTCAAGCCTGGGTTTGTTTGGTTATAAAGGGAACCAGTCCTGGCCAGGCTGCTTGAGGAGCTTCACTTCTCATTCAAAACCATGAGACAGCACTCGGAGGAGAAGGGATGTGACACAGCCACTGAAAGAGGCAGGGAACAAAAACTGCTTAGAAATAATTTGAGGCTCCCACCCATTTGGCCACGGCTCCCCAGGGAGGGGAAGGTGCCTTTCTGCCTTCTGGGGAAGGTGTAGAAGACCATGGGGGAGCAGGGGATATCTCTGCTCTGGATCATTGCTCTGAGGGCAGAGTGGAGCTGACGTGGATGGAAAGGAACCTGCAGGGAAGCAACTGCAGCAGAGCTGTGCTCTGGCAAGGACAGGGTGTCTTGGGGATACCTGGGAGAATTCCCACTGGATGTGGAAATGCTCAGCAAAGCCTGCATGCTCCTTATTCCTGCCAGGGGGGTTCTTCTGGCATAGTTCAGCCAGCACAGGGACCCAGCGTGCCTTGTCATCACATCTTTGTCCACTTAAAGATAATCTTTAAGGTCCCTTCCAGCCCAAACCTGTGGGATTCACAGAAGCAGAGAATGAATTTTTATGATTCTGTCTTCACTTGCTGTGTAGATAGAGCCATGTTCCTAAGGACACACCAAAGCCAGCACAAAACATGAACAGAAGGTGGTGGCAAGTGGCACTTCCAAGGTGAGGTGTCCACTTCTGTTTGTCAAGTCTCATTGTCTGGTTCCCCCTTCCTACTGGAACACAATGACCCTACATCTGAAGGTGTTTAATGACAGGCTGGATGTGTCACTCAGTGCCAAGGTCTAGCCAGTGGGGTGGTGTTAGGTCATAGGCTGGACTTGATGATCTAAGAGGTCTTTTCCAGCCTCAATAATTCTGTGATCTGCAGTAGTGACACAGGGGTGCAAAGAGACCTGAAACTTTTTTTTTTTTTTTTTTTTTTCATTGCACAAATCATGAGTCACATAAATAATGCAGGAAACAAAAGACTGAGCAGTTCCTAAGATTCTGGGGCTGGTATTTTGGGAAGAGGCTCATGGAGCTGCGGTGCCACGTATCCCCTTGGGCATGCTTTAAAACCCTGGCCTTAAACCTCAGCTTGAACAAAGTGCTGCTCTTAGTACTTTTAGTAACAGCAGTAAAGATTCTTTTTTTATTGGCGTTTCATATCAAAATTTCCCAGCATGTCTCCATTGTTTTATTTTGAGGTCACTCCTCAGATCCAGCTGCTACAGAAGAGGCAGAGAGAACGACTCCAAACACATTCCCTGTGGCATGGGGGGGTTTGCAGCCATCTGTGGAAGCTTCTGCTGGAGCAGAGGAAGATGCTCATCATCCCTCTCCGTGGAAGCTGTGGGAGCTCCTGTGGCTGCTTCCAGAGGCCTCAGCTCTTGGGAAAGCAGTTTAAGAGCCTTGAAGGTAAATTCCCCCCCCCGACACACTGTCAGTTGTTGAGCAGGCTGTTCCCTTGCAGCGATGCCCATCTGCTGGGGTGGCACTGTGCCCACCAGGGGGGATGGCCAGAGCAGGACAGAGGTGCCAGCTGAGCAAGAACCAAGGGAACAGACAACACATCCCCACATCGGCTCCAAGCGAGCACCCAGAGCAGCTCACGGGCACTGCAGCCCCGGCCTCTGCCATCCCTGCACGTGGGAAGGTAAAAAAATAAGTGTTCACTTTGCAGGCCAAATGGTAACTCGCTGGAGCAGAGCTTGGCAGTTTTGTCCAAGAGCTGGCTTGTCAGATGTTCCTGGTGCTTTTCCTCCATTGCTAAGCTGCCCATGCCAAGTAGTCGCTTTCAGCACAGGTTTTTCACAGCTGGGAAAAGGGGGAAGGAAGCCCTCGTGGTTGCAGAAGGTGGGGTTTTGCCCATCATGCAGGTTCTGCATTAAGTTGTGGTCCTCATCAGGAGGCAAGGATGGAAACAGCCACTTTTAAAATACAAGCCTGGGTGGGAATTTGCTGGGGTCATTGCAGAGAGCATCTGCCTGCCCATGGCTGGGGCAGTTTAAAGCTCATAGATTCCTGGAATCACAGGTTTGTGCTGGAAGGAGGTGCTGTATCCCAAATCATTATTTTCTGCATTTTCACTCGTGTTGACTTCTCAGAAAGAGGTAATGCTGTGCAGACATAATGATGTTCAGATCACAGCTGAACTTGGGGCAATACTTGTCATCATGAAACCTGTTTTATCCGGGTACTGGGTAGCCTGGGCTTGTAGCTGAAAGGCATGAAGAATGAGCAGGAAAGCAACTGTGACTAATGGAAGCTTTTCTGCAATCTATGTAGTCAGAGGAGTTAATGAAAAGAGGAGAAAGAGCTGGCTCTTGAACTCTCCATCAGGGGAAGTGAAGTGTAACACTATGCAGAAAAAAGAGCTATCATTTTCAGATTCCTTTCCAGCAATTATTTTGTATTTTCAAGTCTCTATGAGCTCCCAGATCAGCTTAGGAAATTGGGTTTGCTGAGCAGTTCCTGGAAAGACCCAACACTGCTGGGAGAAATCCTGCTCTTGCCACATCCCTTCCCTGCCTTGCAGAAGCAGCAAGTGCAGGGGAGGATCAGGTTCACCCCTGTCCTGAGGGGTGCTGAGCCCAGAAGAACTATTTCAGCCTCCTTAGCCTGGCTCTCACACCTCTCCCCACCTTACCTGCAGCAAGCAGCTCATTCACCTGTGCAAGCTGCCTGCACTTCTTGCATTCAGGATTTTAAGTCCCAGCAAACTGACTTTATTGCACTGTGCAGCTTTGCAGGTAAAGGCTCCTCTGTGACAGCAAATGGGAAAGCAAACACCAGAAACAAGTTAGAGCTGGATGAATTTTTTCTGTCCCTTTCTAAGAGGTGACTGCACATCTTGTTGCACAGAAGATTTTGAGGCTGCTGCCAGCAACTCCCCACACATCCAAACCCTCCAGTCTGTGGCAGGGTGAGGAGAAAAGGAGGTTTTTTGGTTTTGTGGGGTTTTTTTGAGTTTGACTCTTTTATTCCAGTTATATAAAGCTTACTTCAGGAGAAGTCAAGTAATAGCTGGCCCATCCCCTGCTGCCCTGGGCTCTCATCTACCCCAAGAGATAAGAGCAGAGCTGCTGCTTCCAGCAGGTGCCTGAAATATCCCCAGGAAGAAAAATCAATTAAAGAGAAGAAAAGCTGATGAGGGAGGCTGGGTTGTTAAAGGCTTGAGGAGGGTGAGGACAGGGGCTGGAAAGGTTTTTCTGCAGGAGGGTGCTTTTGTAGGGCAGAGAGGGGTAGGCTGGGGGTGTAGGATGCTGCTGGGCTCTGGGGTTGCTGGTGCTGGAGGAGGACCCCAGCTCCCTGCTCCGGGGGGTAAGCTGAGCCCCTGGGCTCTCCCAGGACCTTTTCTCTCCCCTCCAGCCCTGTAAGGTCTGTTAGGGGGTAGTGAGACCCCCAAGGGCTTTCTACCTGCCTTAATGAAACTGGGTTTTAACAGGAAATTTCCTTGGGTAAAATTTAGCCCTAATAATCATTAATAGCAAAACTTTATTGATGCTAGAGGAGCTGGAATTGTCCCTAATTAGTCTTTGATAAGCCTAGTACTTTTTTTCCCTGTTTTTCTTTCTGCCTGAGGAAGCTGGGGATGAGGTTTGCTCTTCCTTAGGGTGCTGGGGCATGCAGCCTCGGGTTCTGGCCAGGGTTTCATCTCTAAACTCAGGGTGCTGCTGAGGGTGGGTGGCAGCAGGAGCCTGGGAAGAAGGAAGAGGTGGGTGAGGCAGTTTTGGGGACAGGCAAAGCTCCAGCAGCTCTGGGTTTTACATCAGTTCCTTTTGCTTCCCTTTTTTTTAGTGCTGCTGAAAGAGCCAGGCTGGGGTTTTACTTTGGCTTTTTAATTCCAGTTTTGGTTTGGGTTTTTTGTTTTTTTCTTTTTTTCTCTATGCTGCTTCTATTTTTCCTTTTTTTTATCAATAAGCCAACTTTGAAAGCAGCAGCATTTCCCAGCTGGTTTCTTCAGGGCTTCCTGGGGACTGCAGACTCTTTTCCAGTCCTGGACTTTGTATAACTGAGCCTCCATCTCAGACTATTTACCAAAAAATGTGTTAGATTCTGGCTGTGTGTTAGATCACAGAATCTCAGAGTGGTTTGGGTCAGAAGGGACCTGAAATCGAGTTCCAACCCCCTGCATGGGCAGGGACATTTCCTGCTAGACCAGGACTCAAAGTCTCATCCAATATTGTGGCTATTCCTTCTTTTCCAGCTTTGGAACTTGTCGGAGGTGCCCAGTGACACCAACCCCTGCAGAGATGTCTTGGGTCTTCAGTGACAGACCCAAGGCAGACTGGCCAGGAGACTTCACCCAGGACATTCCCATGCCACCTCCTCTGCAGTCTGACCAGCACAGCTGGGTGCTGGACAACATCTTGCTGTGCTCTTGTTCAGTCCCCAGGCTCCCTTTGACATCCCCAGTCACCTTTAGGTATTTCCATCCAGATATGTTCCTAGCACCCTCATCCAACTCACTGTAGCTGGGGTTCAATGCTTTCTCATCAGCCATGGATCTGCAGGTCCCTGAAATCTTTCCAGAGAGGGTGCTCAGGCATTGGAATGGGTGCCCAGGGAGGGGGGGATTCTCCATCCCTGGAGATATTTAAAAAGAGCCTGGATGTAGCACTCAGTGCCATGGGCTGGGAACCACGGGGGGAGTGGATCAAAGGTTGGAGCTGATGATCCCAGAGCTCCTTTCCAACCCAAATGATTCTATGATGTCCCCTGTGTTTCTCCCTCACTGCAGGCAGCTGCTTCTTGCGCTGCTGCTGTCTCTGAGCTGTGCTGAGCTGCATTTGGGCTCCAGGGGAAGCTTAAGAGACAGCAATCATGATGGGTCTTGGTGGCCTGGAGAGCAGAGCAGGCTCCTGTCCTGCCCTTGCTGGCAGGGCAGGGAGATGGGGAATGGACTGGTCACTGGGAGAGCCCATAGCAAAGTGAGGAAAGTTTCCTATCCCAGTCTCATGCTGAATTTTTAGGAGTTGCATAAGGGTTCTCCCTGAAGCAGTCAGTGACATCAGAGGCATCTTCAAAAGGGAAAAAAGGGAAAAAGATACCTGCTGTTGTGCTTAAGAGTAAAAATTACGGATCCCAAAGGCTCCTAATGCTCACTCTGACCACTTTAAAGCCTCCAAGATGGTGATGTCCTTAGCTACGCAGCAGGACAAGCACTATCTCTGCCTTCCAGTTTCCCCAGTTGAGTCACTCGGCTCCAGGGGATGATCCCAGGTGAGTATTTCTGTCACTGGCTGAGCTCTGGGCTTTCCATGTTCCTCTCCCATTGCCAGCCCAGAGCAGGAAGGGCACCAATGCTCTGTAGTCACAAGAATTATTTCTGTTTTTTCCCCAAATTCAGAACCACTCATCTAGCATTTCCCAGAGAGGTTAAATGCAGGTCTCAGCTGTAGGTGACAAAGCCAGGACAGGCTGTTCCCTGTCAGCTGCTGTGCTGAGATCTCTCTGCTCCTTAGCTGGAGCTGAAGTGCCTGGGGTGCTGGCACCCAGCACCCACAGGCTGCTCTGCTCAGACCTGCCCTGCTACAGTTTTTTTCCTGTGATTCAGGATGTCTGATCATGGTATTTTTTTCCTCACTCTGTGCCTCCTCCATCTCTTTTTTTTTTTTTTTTTTTCCCCTGAGCTGGAGGTGCCAGATTTTTCCCTCAGTCAAAAGTGCTGTGATCTGGGGTGGGACATGGCTCCAGCTCCATTTGCCCTGCTGGGATTACACAGCCCCCAGTTCTGCTCAGCACCATCCCAAGGCTCAGCCTGTGCCCATCCTCAGTCACCTGAGCACAGACCTGCCACGTGCATCATGGCTGTCACCTCCCTCCCACCCTGCTTTGTCACATCCCTGCCCAGACAGTTAGCTCTGTGTCTAATTATGGTGGGTATCAAGGGCTGGGTATTAACCTGAGCGAGGAAGGACCTGAGCTCAGGGAGCTCACAGTGCAGGGAGCAGGTGAGGACCAGGACAGGCACCCTGGAGCCTTGGAGTGGCATCTCTGCCCACCCATCCTCATGTCCCTATTCCTGGCACCCACCCAGAGGCAAGCAGCACAGGGACCACACATGGCAGACAAAGGGGTGGGTGCTCAAACACTCAAACAAGCTCTGCCTGCTGTTGCCTGAGGCCAAGCATGGGCTCGTGGGAGGAAAACTCTCAGGAATAAGGTCAGAGAGTCTCCTCCTGATGCTGTGCCAGTGAAAACAGCCCTGGCTCCCAAGGAAAAAGTGGACAGGATGAAGAGAAGAAACATAATGATGTCAATGCAAATTTGGGCTGAAATGATGTGAGTGAAATCCCCAAAGATGCCATGCCAAGAAAAATAAAACCCAACTGAACGTCAGCAAGGCAAATTGCAACAAATAACAAAAGGGGGGGAAAGAGGGGGGGGGAGGGGGAAGAAGAAGAAAAAAAACAATAATGTGGAAGAAAAAAGCAGGCAAGTGGTGCAAATCCCAATGCCGTGGGGATTCCATTCCCAACTCCTGGGAAGGTGGCTCAAAGGAAGCAAGGGGGACAGGGACCTGGGTCCCTCCATGCTGGGTCATGGTGGCTCCCAGGACAGGGCTGGAGGGACATTTGCTATGAGGATGCCCAGGGAGCTCAGCCCTCCCACTCTGCAGATGGAGAAACTGAGTCACAGGCAGGGCAGGCAGTGTGGCACAGCCCTCAGGGTGCCCTCCTGGATGTTCTTGCACAGGAATGGGAGCATCACCCAACTGCAACCCTAATGCCACTGTCCCACTCCTGCCACACTGCTCCCTTTTAGCCTTCCCCTTTTGCTACAGCTGAAAAGCAAACCTTGATTTCTGTGTTTGCTCTGATGAAAACCATCAGCAAGTGCCTGGCCCGAGGCTGGGCAGCACTGGGGAGGTGGGAATGCAGGGGGGATGCCAGAGATGGCTCCAGTCACCCCTTCCCACACCATGCTGCGATCCTCACCATCACAAAGCCCTCCATGGGAAATGCCTGCTGCCTGCCCTACAGAGATGCAGAGACAATGGCAACCCTGGCACATGGGGAACCTAAATAACTTTAAAATAAAAACAGCTTTATCCAACCTTTTGTGTGTGGGTCTGTGCTAGGTGAATGTTACCTGGTCACCTTGTGCGTGGGGAGAAGCACTCCCTGCACCACTGAGAGGCAACTGGGGTTGTAATGAGACCCTGGTTTGAAGCAGCAAATTGCCAGGTTTTTTTCTTTTTGTTTTCATCAGGAACTCTTTGCTTATGAAGGCTGAGTGTGTGAAAGCTGAGAAGTCACCTGGGAGGGGCCTGAACTGATGGGTACCAAGCCCAAGGGAAGCCTCTCCTCCTGCCCAGTCTCCTCCTGTGCTCTTGCCAGCCTGGTCCCAAGGTCTCAAGGTGAGGGACACACCAAAACCACCCTATCCCCACCCCATCCCCTGCCTCTTGACCTCCTTACAGTGGGGACAGCCTCAGAATAGTGCTGCCAAGGCCATTAGTCATGCAGGGAATGTCACCCTGCAGTGGGTTTCGTCCCTCCTCTGTAAATAACTCCTTCCCAGGGCCTTGACTGGAGGATTATTTATATGTGGCAGAGATTGTGGGTGATGGGAGGGCACCATGCTCTGGAGAACACCTTGGCCAGGGTGTAGCTGGGTAAGGGGCCTGCTGGGGCAGCACTGGACAGGTGGGGATTGCATCCCTTTCCTTGAAGTGCTGTGTGCCTTTACACACCAGTGCCTTCCACAAATTAAAGAAAAATAAAATAGTAAATGCAAGGAAAGGAATAAATATTTAAATGGTAAAGAAGCCCATTTAGCCACTCACAAACATCTATATCCTGGAGCAGTTTCTTGGCGAGCAATTTGCTTTTCATTACAAGTGGACATTTGCTAGCAAAACCCATCCTTATCTCAGCTGTGACCAAGGGACTCCGCAGCCTTCCCAGCTTTTTGCAGCAAATCTTCCCACTCCACAGCCCATTAAAGCCTTTAATAAGCCCCCTCAGTGACTTGCAGCAGCCAAAACACCAACAAACAGAACCAAGGCTTGAGGAGGACCCAGTGATCAACTTTTGGGAGAGAATTCTGCTTTAGCAAGAGTTTGGTGCCTCTGGGTGCTGCCTCATTTTTTTTGGGGGGGGGGGGCTGAAGGTGCTGTCCCCAAAATAGCGAAGCAGGAGAACACGTCATAGGATCATGGAATTCCATGTTGGAAGGGACCTCAAGGCTCATCTGGTCCAATCTGTCTAGCTAGGAATGTGGTTAGGTGAGATGGCCCAGCATCTGGCCAACCTGAGTGTTGGGGAACCCACCGCTTCCCCAGGGAGGTTATTCCAATATCTGACGGTTCTCATAGTGAAAATCCTATCGGGATTTTCCCAGAAGTAACTTGCAACCATCACCCCTTGTCTTTTCCATGTAACTCCTTGTAAAAAGGGAGTCTCCATCCTCTGGGTAGCCACCTTTTCAGTACAACCTCTGTGGACCTGCACTGGGACCAGGTACAGCAGGGGCTGGGGACAGGCTTCTCCCTGGGGAGAGTGCCCTGTGGTGTGGGGCTTGGGCACATCCCTCTGATGGCAACTGGAAGTGCTGGAGGTGGGGCAGGAGCAGGTAGCTTCATGGGGTTGAGTCCCACAGGGGTTTGAATCTGCTCTTCTCTTTCTTGCCAAGGGGAGGGCGATGGGACCCAGCCCCAACCACTGTGGGGGACGCAGGACCCTGACCCTGTTTGTCTTCTCCTCCGAGGAGGGGAGATGTGGGAGCAGCAGTCAGACTGATCCCAACCCAAGTTTTGTCCCCAGCAGAGCAGCAGGTAAGCAAGTCACCCCCACACTAATGCTTCCACCATGATGTGTCCTGCACCCTCTGCCCCAGAGGAGCAGTTTAATTGTCACCCGTGCCTTGCACCCACCCAACATGCAGCCCCAGCCCCTCCGTGGGGCCAGGGGGGATTTGATCAGCTCTCTGTGTTGCAGGATTAACAGCAGCAATCTTGTTCCGAGCCAACCTCCAGATGATACAACATAATAAGACATATAACAGCCTCTTGGAAGAAAGAAAGTTATAGTTCCCCCAGCAACTGTAACTCAGCTGTATTACACACACAGATATGTATTAAGGCATAAATTTAACAACGTATATTTTAATGTAAAATACCAGTAATGCACACGGGGACAAATAACCCTGGTTGAGGGATCTGGAACGTTTGGCTCTTCCCACTGCTTGAATCTCACTGGCAGCAGCATGGTGAGGAAGATGAAGGTTGGGGACCCTCTTCCTCCCACCCCTGTGCTTTGGCAGGACCTGGCTGGTGCACAGGCATCCCCTCCCCACACCTATAAGGATTGGCCCATGTGTGCAGATGTGTGGGGCAAACCTAGGGGGGGGAGCAGCCCCTCTCGTGGGGCACTGGCAAACGTGCTGGTGTGCAGCAGGAATTGCTCCTCGGGCTGGGTACAGGATGAGATCCTCCAACAGATTTCTGGAGGGCTTTGTGGTGTGGTTTTGGTTTTTTTCCCAACTATCAGGTGGAATTTCACAAGGCGGGTGTAATTCTCTATTACTCTTGATGAAATAGATCCAAAGCACATTGTCTGAGCTCATTTTGCTCAGCCATCCTCTGGCTGCCATGCTCTCCCAGTTAATGCCATGCAGGGTGCTCACTGCAGCCTCCCGGGATCATTGCTGCTCCATTAACACCAAGCATTGCACGGGTGAGCACTCAGCCTGCTCGCTGCCTCTCCAGGTCCCCTGCTCTGCTGTCCTAAAGACGGAGCAGCCAGCAGGATGCATCCTGCCTGCACCATCACTGCTCTCCCTCCTGTCCTGCTCCCACCCCAAACCTATCCTGGAGGAAAGGGCCCTGACTGAGAAAAGAGAAGGTATCAACACACACCACAGACCTGCCCCTGGGACTCTGAGCATCAAGGTCCAGCTGTGCCTAAGGCTTCTGCTCCTGGGCCAGGTGGGAGCAACCTCATCAGGAACCTCCTCCCCACCCCCGGGATTGGGAGACTGATTTAAGCTGAGCCCTTGGCTCCTTGCTGCAGCTATGGGGTGACTTTGGGTGGTGGTTCCCCCATCCCAGCCCTGCTCAGTGGGCAGGGTCCTTCTCCCAGCTTGTCCCTGGCTCTGCTCCATTGCTGTGGCTGGTGCCATCGCAGGCTGGTTCTGCTCAGGTACTGTGGGGCTGTGCTGGGAACAGGGCTCTGCGGCTTGGGGGGAGGGCTCTGCATGCTGGATTCCTCTGCTCAGAGCTTTTTGTGGCTGTATCTTAATTCTGTGTGGCTTTGGCTCACCTTGGTATTACAGTAGCAGGAGCTGTGGTTATGGTTGATGCTGCCTGAGTGCTTGGAGTGTAAGCACCTATGTTTGCACTTAAATTTGTTTAATTGTCCCATCACCTCTGTGGTTGAGCTCCGGGGAAGGCTGGGCTGTCTCATCTCCTGGGATTCTGCCAGGATTAAATAACAGCCACGTGTATGGGCAGTGTTTACAAAGCAATCCCAGCTAATCTCTATCTAACCGGGGCTTGGGGATGTCCTTTCAGCAGGGATTTGTAGAGTTTGCTACAGTTATTTCCTAGGAATGCGTTACCCGGGGCTTGGGATGAATAATGTAGGTCCTTGTTCAACAACTTACTTACAAACCTCGAACCTTAAGCCGCGGCAGTCGGTGGATCCGATTGTGTACTTAAAGCTAGGAGGGGGCTTAAGTGCTCCCGTAAATCAGGGCCTCCCAGCCCCAGGACACTCCTAATGAGCGAGCAAATTGCAATCGCTGTCGACCCAGGGGTCCCTCTGCCTTCCTCAGCTCCGCACCCTGAGGGAGAAACCTCGCTGGTGGGGTCAGCAAAGACACGGAAAGGTCCCTGTGCTCAGGCCCGGGTGTCCTCATGGCACAAACCCCCCCTCCAGCAAACACCCGAGCAGCTCAGAGGTTCTCTGGGTGCTCCTGGAGGCGTTTTGATTTTAAACCCCAGCTCCAGGTATGGGGAGGTAGTTCCCATCCTCCTCGAGGTGATGGGTACGTATTCTGAGAGCCCTTCCAGGAGCAGCTGAGCTGACCTCAGGGTTTGCTGCTGCCGAGGGGATGGGAAAGCTTGGGCACAAATGCTCGAGCTGGCACTGGCTGGCTGCCCAAGGCCAGGAGCTGACTGTCCCCAGAGTCCCCGTGAGGTCCCCCTGTGCTGAACATTGCTGGTCCAGCACGGAGGGAGCTCTCTGGGAAGAGGGTTGGAGCTGGGCAGATGTGCTGCAGAGCCCTTGGGTGAAGCTTGCAGGAGGAAAAATCTGTTCTCTGCAAAACCACACGGTGATGGGGGTGCCCCTGATGCCACTGTTTTTGTCTCTCCTTGGGCTCTCTTCAAGGAGCATAGGGCCATCCCAGCCTCCCCACAGGCTGAGCTGAATAAATGGAAGCACAACAGGTCTCCCTGGGATGGTCCTGGCTCAGCACCCTTAGGAGTCTGGGGGAGACAATGAGGAGTACTTCAGCCTTGTCAAAAGTGCTTTTGAATTTATTTTTTTAATTATTATTTTTGGCTGGTGTGTGTGTGTGCAGCACATGTGCTGCCAGTGGAGTGGTGGGGGCAGAGGGACCCCTTGGAACCGGAGGGACCTGTCACAGAGGACCCAGGGCACAGGCAGTGTTTCAGCAGAGATCTATCTAATTAGCAGCTCTAATTAGCCCTGCTTTCCTCCTTACCTGCAGGTCTCAGCTACTGCTCAGCCTGCATGGCAGAGCTGGAACATCAAGGGGTGCAAAGGGGCGGGGGTGTCCCCCCTGGATCAGCACCCTGAGATGGCACAACCCTCCCCCACCTCCCTCTTTTCATGCCCCCTGCTGTGGGGACGCCGAGGGCAGCAAGAGAGATGAACAGTAATTAAACTTTTCTCTAACCTCTGCCATGGTTTGCCTGTCAGGGAGCTACTCTGAGGGGAATTAGAGTCATAGTAGAGTAGAAAAAGGGAGGGCAGCGAGGCAAGAAGGCATAAAATCATAGCTAGGCAAAAGAGGATGGAAACTGCTTGCAAACTGTGAGCTTTGTTCTCTGGTTTCTCCTTCCCTGAGCAGTTCCCAGCAGTTCTCCTTCCCTTCCCAGCCAGCCCATCCCTCTTGGCACAGATTGTCCCACACAAGAGGCAAGAACCAATTTCATGTCTTTCTCTGTGACCTGCTGGGACATGTCTGAGACAAACAGAGGGTTGACTGGGATGCTCTTAGGAGGATGCAGAGCAGGAGAAAGCAAAGCCAAGCTTGAAGCATCTGAGACCTGGTGGAGGGGGGTCACGGGTACAGAGTAATGTCTGTGCCCTCCTGGAGGAGGTGGGTGGGCTCTGGCCATAGCACTAGGACCTTGTGGGCAAAAGCCTTCATCCCCCATTGTGCTCCCTTTCTGCTCTCTGGGAAGGTTTGTGTTTCCCATTATTGCTTGGACAAAACCTTGTGAGGGAGCCAGCAGCTCTCCTCTTGTCTCTTGTAATTACTGTCCCAGTGTTCTCCTTGAGAGACACCATCTGCTGCTCCTCCATCACCAGTCAGCTTCCCATCTCTCCAGCCGAGCCCTTTCCCCAGAGAACATGGCTAATCTTGCTGATGGTGCATCTCCTGAGGCCTGGCACTGCTCGTTATGCTCAATCAGATCAGAAGTGGCTGCTTCCCCAGCCCTGTGCTCAGAGGGGCTCTGGGCAGACCACGCTGGCAAATAACCAAGGAGCCAGCCTGGTGCTCCAGGCTGTGGGCAATGGGTGCTGCTGCTGACCCCTGGACCCTTGCCCCATCCCTCCAGCCCTTGCTGAGCCTACCAAGGCTGCAGCTGGGGGGAACACCAGGACCTTCTCAGAGGTCATCTGGGGGTGGGATGTCCCCTGCAGGCAGGGACTGGGTTAAGATGGGTGGTGGCCATATGGGGACCAGCCCAGCAAGGGGCCACTGAGTGCTGTTTGGGGTGTAACAAGCAGTTTTGAGGTCAAACAAGATGCATTTTGGAGAGTTCTGGGCTGCCAGGAGTAGCAGTGCTGGGCTTCAAAGCTCTGGGTGTGGGCAGGAGGCAGCACAGCCCTTGGCTGCACCCTGGTGCCTGCTGTAATTAGTCTCTTGCTTTTAATCAACAGCAAATCAGTCTCAGGGGGCCTGTTGTCTCACTGCAGGATCCCAGAAACTTTCCTTGAGGTCGGGAGAGGTTACTTGTGCCCTTGAGCAGAAGCCTGCAGGCCTGGGAAGCTGCTGGGGAGTCATGATTTATGCTGCATGTCGCCGACTCGACCAAAGCTAGCTCCTTGCCTCTTGGTATAATTTAAAACTAAATGTACATTTATATAAAAACTACAGTAAAACCATCACATTTTATTAGGGTAGGGCATGTGATAAATTTTTACGTTGAAGCTTCCAGCAGCCAAAGATGAAAAGAGTCTTCAGGAAAATCACTGCCATGGAGACAGAGCTTCCATCCCACCCTATCAGGTGGCTCGTTTGTATTTTTAAAGAATCTCATTAGAGCATTAAATGATCTGTAAAAGCTAAAACTACCCTTTTAAAAAATATTTAAATCTGGTGCTGGCCAAGCTCTGAGCCACTATGCAGGCAGGGGTGGTGGATACGTGGTCCCCAGCACAAACTGGGCCCACTGGGGCTCACTCTGCCCCATTCCCAGCCTGTGCTTGGAGCCAGGCAAGAGAGCTCGTTTATTCATGCTGGCAAACATCCTCCTAAAAGCCTCTATAAAACTGATTTTCTGTCTGTTACTCAAAATTATGATCTACAAAAATATACGTATGCTTCCTCCAGAATTTATCCCAAAGCTTTAGCTGTGAATTTATAGCCCTGTGCTGCCCACAGGTCCCCTCTGGTGCCTTTGCAGTGGCCCATCAGTGGTCCTGTGGGCCCAGCACTCTGTGTAGTTTTCTTGCAAGTACCCTCTGGGCTGGGAAACCCAGTTCTGCTCCCGAGCTCTCCTTCTGGTTCTGCTGTCTTGGCTCCATTCTCTTCCAGCCAAGAGATTCTGCTGCTCTCCCTCAGTGATGGCATCTGCTGGCCCATCTGCCAGGCTTTGGGAAGGGCTTCCCAGGCTCCCTTCTGCCCTCCCCTCCCACATCAGGGCTTTGTAAGGTGATCGTGTGCTGCAAGGGAATGATTTTCAGAGAAAACCAAAGCAGGTAAATCTTGCAGAAATCTGTAACCTGAAATCAAACCCACACCTGAAGCTGGGTAAGGATTCCAGTGCAGCATTTTGGCTTTAAAACTGGTGAGGGTGGTTTAAGCATTTACAAGCTCTGAGTTTTGCTGTATGAAGGAAAAAATAAAATGGTCGAGGCAGCAAGAGATGAGTGATTTTGCAGACATTTGTCTCCTCAGCAGCATTTCAAGGACACCTGGCACTACCTGGACCTGAGCAGCTCAGTCAGTGCAGCAGCCCTGGGGAGGAGGTGGGGACCTTCTGCAGCACCAGGATACACCCAGGGGCCACACCTGCAGCTGGGATCAGCCCTGCTGCAAGGAAACTTTGCCATAATCCCCCCAAATCCTGTTTATCCCAGTCTGGAGCTTGTGTTTGGGGTATCTCCAGCAGCCACGGGCCAGCATGGCTAAGGGAGGGAGTCTGCAAACCTCAGTTATCATCCCCCATGTCATTCCCAGCAGCACACAGTTAATTCCCACAGAAGCTGCCAGTTCATTCTTTCAGAAGAAGATTGGTTTTCACAAATGAGCAGCTTTTAAAAACCTCTTGGTGTACATAATCAGAGGCTTCTGAACTTACCCAAGGTTGGACGTAAAGCCCAAAGCGCGCGGCTGCTTCGCTTGCACACACACCATAGTTCTGAAAAATGAGTAATCCAGGGAAAATTATCTTTGTCCCTGCACAAGAAGGAGGAGTTGCAAAATTTGTGGAGTGCTCAATGGTTTTATGAAGTGTTTCTAACCTTTTTTTTTTTTTTTTCAAAGAACAGCTTGGCTGAGGATAGGCTTACCTGTTCATAAATTAGCTGGCAAATTAAAGAGGATGTATAGTCTTTTTTTTTTTTTCTTTTTTCCTCACTGTGTTTAACCCAGCTCGTGCCTTTAAGATACTTGGGGGTGGTAGTGCTGCAATGGTGCTGCAGGAGGGGGGGATTTGGCTGCCAGGTGTGAGGCTGGGACTGGCTAAGGAGCAGATCTGGGTGTTCCAGACTCTTTCCTGTGGTGTTTCTTGGGTCCTTGTGTTGCATTTGTACCAGGGGCAGGAGGAGCAGCAGCTCTGTGTCATTACCTGCCCTAGTGCTGACTGAGGGAGCCTGGGGGCATGTACCAAGGGCAGGATCATTTTATACGTGGCCTGTATCCTATATTTTTCTGCTGGCTTTTGCTCCCAGGTTCCCTGACACTTGGCTGGGCTGGGAGCAGCTCAGCTTTGGCAGCCTTTGCCTCTAAAACTGCTGCATTAACCCAGCCTTGCAGCCTCTTGTTAAAAAGGAGGAGGAGGCTGGCAAAAAAAGACCTCAATTAAGAGAGGTGAAAGTTAAAACATCAAGAAAAGCTTTTAATTGAAGAGCAGCCCTGCAGGGAAATGCAAAGGTGAGTGGCTTGTTTGGAAGTTTTACAGAGGGTGATAATGTCACATATTTGGGAGAAAGAGAAGAAAAAAAAAAGCTTTCTGGGGTGGTCTGGAGATTTGAAGAAGTGGGACATGCACAAAAGGAATGAGAGGGAAGGGACAAAGCACTGCTGAGTGCTGGTTCCCCATCAGCCTGCCTGCTGCCCAGGGATGGGGTGATGCTCCTGGCAGGATCCCAGCTCAGCTGGTGCACACAAAAGCCCCATTTGCCTCGCTTCTCCCCAGGTTATGGAAAATTTTGCACTATTTAAGCCAAAATGCTAAGGAAAAGTAGTTTCCTCTGAATTGTCTCATGGTCTTGCATGTGGCAGCAACCTTGTCCAGTTTGCTGGGACCTGAGGGTGCTGCTGCAGCCCTATAGTTCAACTTGTCCCTGGTTTCATTTGGCGTTGTCTCTTCTCCTTTTCCCACCCTTTCCTCCTTTTTATAATTCTAGCTGCCTTTTTTTTTTTTATTTTCCTCACCCCCCATTCCCTCATACTGTCCCCAAGGCTCCCAGCAGCAAGCAGAGGTCTGCACAGAAATGTCTGACACATCCCAGTGGTTGGTGCCCTAGGAGGAACACTCACTGGGAGGCTGGAATCTTCCCTCTCCATCCTTCAGGGAACCAACCCCAGAGCTCCTTTCCTCCACAAACAGGGTGGGGATAACTCAGATCGTTCTGTATTTTGTCATTGCTGGATTTTGGTGAGATCAGATTTTTGGCTTGCAAGGTGTCGCCACTAAAAATTCCTGTTGGGCTCTCAGTGTTTGCTCTCTGACATCCTATATCTTTGATTCCCCCTCTCAGGACATGTTGTCCTTCCCAGAACTGGGTTGGGGTGGCTCTTGCCCATGAGCTCCAGGGTCCTGGGAAGCAATCAATATGTTATTTTTTTAAATTTTTTTAAAAATTTCTCTGCTTACAAGCACACCACCCTTTTTCCCATCCTTGTGCCAGCTTCCTTAAGCAGAGAGCACAAAGCCAGCATGGGCTTGCTGGTGGAAAGCTCATCAAGAAGTGCAAGGCATGGCTCAACCCCAAATTAATCGGCCCTGGGAACATAAATATTCGTGGAGGAGGGAGTTATGGCTGTGAAGGTCCCGTAGTTCTGGAGATTCACCCAGGTTTTATCTCAGCTCCAAATTAGTGGGAAGGGTCAGCTGCCATTCTTCCAAGAAAGATGCTTCTCTGAAGGGCACCTCGCAGCAAGGAGGTGGAAACCTTGGATTTGCAGAAACAGAGAGGAGTGTTCCCCTTCCAGCAAGTGTGCCTGAGGCTGTTTGCATTAATATCCCAGTGAATTGGTTGGCAGGCAGGAGCATTAATAAAAATGAGACATTTTCTCAATCTGTTCCTGTACTGAGAACCACGAGATGGGTGGAGGTTCATGAAGAACAACAGTGAAATTACAGAGGTTTCAGAGCAGGCTGGGAACTAAATCCCATATCAGGTCTGTGGTAAATCAAATTTTAAGTCATCTTTTTTCTGAAAGTCTTTTCTAGGTTTCGTACTCCTTAAATCAAGGGAGGAAACCTCCACCTCTGACCAAAACCAACCAGTCTGGCCAGTCCTCCAGCTCTGGTTAGCAACAAGGAACAATCTCCATCTGGGGAGTTATTAACAAAAATGGTTTGGTGAGGAGTCTGGGATAAACAAGGGATAAACTTGAGCAACTTAAGCACTTGTTGGCTGAGCACAGGGAAAAAAGAAGAGAGAGAACTCAGTACCTGAATTATTTGTGATGAGTTAAGGCTGATGGAAGGTAGGAACAGCAGTCAAAATTTTCTGCCTTTCCACACCCACGCACTTTTCTTAGCTCCACTCAGAGTTAATGTGGTGTTCCCATGTCAGACCCTTTCAAATACCTCTGAGCCTGAGATTTTTTTTATTTACCTCTCTGTCCTGGGTGTTATTTTTATGGATCTCTCCACAAAGATGTAAATCAGCTGAGAAATGAAAGGCTTTGATAATCACAGTCCTGCTTCTGTAGGTGAGGTAGCAGCCCTCTTCCCAGGAACTTTCAGGATTTACACAGCTTTCCTTTTCCATCCTGCTAGAACCTGCATATCTCACCAGAAAACTGCTTTCCCAAGAGACTTCCCACGGGATTCTGCAGATCCCAGGGGGCTGCAGAGCACCCAGCAAGCTCTGGTGTGTGCAGGCTAAGCTAAATCCAGAAGGACACAAGGTATTCCCCACTGGGGTGTGCATCACCTGCACACAGCAGCCACTGTTCAAGCAGAGCTGAAGACTCTGCTGGGATCAGCACACCTTTAATTAATGGCAATTTGGCAGCAAATACTGTCTGTCCAAAACGACCCTGTGAAGATTTGAGGCAGGCTGTCTCGCTCTGGCTTTTTAATCACATGCATCAGGATTTATTGAGACATCCAGGCTGTGTTTTCAGGGCTTTGGGAGGCTCTTTCTATTACAAATCCATGGATTTTTATGCATTTGGTAATGGATTTCTGATGGAATTTCAAACCTGGAAAGAAGCCACTGTTGGTGACTTTTCAGGGCATCACTTTTGGCACCTAAAGAAGAGGAAGGAAAAAAAAATGGAGAGGGGAAAACTTAATGAAAATATATATTTGTATAAACAATCAATGAAGATCGTGTTTGTGTGTTAAACAACCACCTTGAAATTGGTCTGTCTCGAAGGACTGAGCAATTGCAGACTACCTTAGCATGAATGATTTATGACATTCATGAACTTGGCAACTGCATCAGTTTTCCTAAACCTGGCAGCCAACACCACCTGCATATTAAGTGAAGATTTATGATTTATAAAACTCACCTCATTATGCAGAGGAACATGAATTGTCTTATGTGTGCAGTCTATAACTCCCAGGACAGATGAAAAGGCAGCTATGACACACAATTTATGTGTTCTTGCTTCTGAAGTTGGTGAGGGGAAAAAACAGGGAGAATAACTAGATCTTTGAGTCAGGTATCTTCAAAGCTGTCCTCGTCCCTTTCCCTCAGCCAGGCTGATGCTGTGGATAAAATTGCCTGCAGAGATTAATGGTGGAGGTCATTGGAATCAATGTGCTGAATGATGCCCTCCCTCCAAAAAGCAAGGGGATAGGAAGCATCTGAGATGCCTCCACGGAAATAACACTTCAGGTGTTGAGCTCATTGCTCATATTTTTCCCCCCTCCGTCCTCTTCTGATCTTTATCACCCAAGGACACCGATTCCTGGCTTCAGGGAATGAAGAATTTTATCCCTGAAGACACCAAAGCATGGCATGCAGTTAGGTGTGGAGCTCACATTGCCTAAAAGCAGAAAGGACCTGAGCCTGGGGTACAGCTGGGTCCCCTCCCTCTGGGTCAGGAGAGTATTTGAGAGGCTTGAAAACAGGCCAGGCTGATGGACTGGAAGATGAGTGACATGATTCAAGAAGAAAACACCCCAGGTCAGAATGTATCCTTGATCTACCACATGAGTTTGAGGGAATCGTGATGATTTGTGTGCCTTTTTTTTTGTTTTGTTTTGTTTTTTTTTTTTTTTTTTTTTGTTTGTTTGTTTGTTTTTACTTTTCTTCATTTTGCTTAAAAAAAAACCCCAATAACAAACAAAAGCAAAAGCCCAGAGATCAGATGCTGGTACAGTTTGACATGGGAGGGCTGCTGGGGGGCCCCTGGAGCTCTCTGGTTATTGCTGAGAGCAGGAAATCCCAGCCCAGGGCTGCCCCTGTGTGCCAGGGCACAGGGCAGCAAAGGAGGGGATGTCCCCCTGGGTCAGGGCACCCACAGACTGGACAGGGTGTCCATGCTGTCTCCGGGCTCCTGGACATGTGCCCATGGAGCTGTCACTGCAGCAGGGACAGCAGGGTTGGCACCTGGCTGCTGGTGGCCAAGGTGTGATGGCCACTTGCCGACTGACCTCAGGCAGGGGTGGCAGGGGGACATCAGCCCTCTGTGTCCCTTTGCTGCGTGCAGGTGTGTCTGAGCCAGCCAGGCAGCACCTCCCCGTGTCATCTCCTTTGGAAGGCAGCTGGGAGCCCCTCAGCCCTGCAGTGTGCTGCTAATTACACCCAGGGGGGTTGGCTTCTCCTGCAGGAGAAAAACATGTGCAGACGTTTGGTTTGTAATTGGCTGCAGTGCTACTGAAATCAATTAAAGCTGCCTCTGCCTGCCCTGCCTGCCTGTGCCCACCTTCTGCTTCTGCCCCTGCAGGGAATCAGCTGGGAAAAGCCACAAAGGTGAAGGGGCCAGGAATCCTCCAGCAACCCAGGTGCTGCTGACCACTCCCTGCTCCCAGGTAAGGGCTGCAGGACCCTCTGGAGATCCAGATGTGGAGCTCTCAGAGTGTCTTCAGCAGCAAAGGGGTTGGCTTGTGGCAGCATGTGTGTACCCAAGGGGGAAGGTGAGGTTTGGTGGGGAGGAAAAGCTCAGCAGGAGGTGAGGAGGCAGTCAGGATGTGTTTTCCTGCTTGGGGGGGGACACAATTCACCATTTTCTAAAGTGAAAACCTGCACTGAAGCTCTTCAAAATCTATGTTGGTGCTACTGGAAAGGAAGGAGTCAGGCCTGTGGATGGTTTTGTTTCCCTCCTTCATTTTCTTATTTCCAAGTAGAAGAGAAGGAACATTCCTTCTAAGCACATATCAGGAAATTTTCTCCTCCAAAAGTTACCCTTTTGTTTCACACCTGTCTCATGAGGATGGTTTCAAAATGAAATTGTTGTAACCATATATAGTGAATAGATTGCAGGCTCTCCCCGGGCTGGGCATGTTGGCAGCAGCTGATCCACCAGGAGCTTCCTGGCACAGCTCCTGCTGGGCAGGGAGAAGCCGTTGTCTCCTGGCTCCATGTTCAGGCAGCACAAAGCAAAACATGTTTAGGTTCACGGCACCCTAGCTTACAAAGGGAAGGACAAATATTTAGGAAATAACAAAGGGAATGGCAAGTAGGTATCAGTGAAGTGATTGATATTGTTGTCAGGATAGAAAGCTGTCTTCTTAAAAGATCAAGGTGCTGCCTTGGGACTGGGGAGTTTTGTGTTTTGGCCTCAGCAATGGGAAGCTCTGGTTGTCCCCTGCTGGGGACAAATGCAGAGAGCAGGGTAAAGCAGCACAGGTGAAAGGACAGCAGGCAATGGGTGCTGTGAGGAACCAGCTCGGAGAGAACAGTGGGGTCACACCCCCTCCTGATGGAGCTCACTGCCCTCCAAGCTCCCACAGCTCTGATCCTGCTGGCTCTGCAAATGCCAGAGAGGGCAAAAAGAGCAGAGAGGACAGGGGCCCAGCAGTCAGGCAGAGGCACATGTGTCATGGGGGAGTGATCCTTCCAAAGCCACTGAATGAGGGAGAAATGAAGGAAGCAGGAATGGGGAAGCACATCCCTGGTGCCAATGCAATGTGAATCCTTGCCAGAGAGGTCCCCAGGGGCTTCCCCTGAGCCCCCTCAGCCTTCCCACCGTGGGCAGCTCTGCTCTAGGTGACCTTCAAGCCAGGCTGTTCTCTTGGCAGGGCTGAGACCAGCCTTCAGAGCATCCTTCCCCAAACCACTCTTTCTTTGTACCTCAGATGCTTCAGGGTAAAAAAAAAAATCTGCAGAGTGCAGCGTTTGGAAGTTTTCATTTGTAACAGACTAATTGCCCTCATTATTCTGGGTCCTGGAGGCACCTCAGATCCTCATTATGGCAGCTGCAGTTGTGTAGGGGTGAGGTGCAGCTTGCTGCTCCCTCCAGTTTCCTGTGCCCTCAGCTGAGTGACAGCTCTCTGCCACATGCACTCTCAGAAGGTCTGGTGAGCTGCTGGCAGACTTGCAGGCAGGCTTCACAACTGTCTTGTTGCTGGTTTGTTGCTTCCATATTGCCTTCTGATTTACTGTGTGGTGCTCTCCAGGCTGATGCGTGTTGCCATCCCAACTGGGATCATAAGGATGAAGTCTGGAAGGATGCTGGAGGGGTTGCCAGCTCTGTGTTGAATGCCCACCCCAAACCCTCACATCCCTGCAGCAATCCACTGGAGGTGATTACCTAGATGGGCTGGTGGTCCGTGTGTGTGGGTGAACTATTAAATACCCAAGCCAAAGAGAAAAGCCTGCATCCCTTCCAGCCCTACAACGGGGAAGGTTTCCTGCTGCCTTCTCACTGCCTCCACAAACCCCTCCCTAAGTATTTGGGGAGATCCCTGAGTTTCAATGACTTTCTCCTCCCAGCCTGATGGGGCTGGGTTTGTGGCTCACCCTGACTCGGGGTGCAGGCTGGGGCCATGCTGTGTCTGAGCTGTCTCTGTTTTCTCCATCAGGCTTCACCTGGAGGAGCAGCAGAGAGACTGGAGTGGCACTGCTCTGGCACCTGCCTCAGAAGCCCTTTCACATCGGGCCACCAAAAGCCATCACTGGGTCTGACTCTGATGGAGCTGGGAGAGCAGGAGCTGCCCCCAAATCCCTACTGCTGGGAAAGAGTGAAGGTGGAGAAGATAGTGCAGAGCTCCCTCAGCACTGGCACATGTCTCCAATGTGCTTCTCCCAGTAAACTGGAGCTGCTTGCATTTTTGTCAGGTACTGCTGCAGGGGGTTGGAGAGGAATGGTGTCCCCTTGCCCTGCACCCCCTCCCCACCAGCCCCTCACAGGATTTCCCCTTTCCCCAGGAAGGCCCAAGGGCCAATCCTGCCTGGTGCAGAGCACCTCTGGGGCACTGAAGCCAGCACCCTGGATCTCTTGCACACCAGTGGCTGCACGGCAGGTTTAGGGAGCAGAGAGGAACGGGAGGCAGACCCCTTGTGAGGGACTGGTGTGTGGAGGGAGGGAGCAGAAGGTGCAAAGGACACTGAGGGGTGCAGCTGAGGGCAGCCATACCAAGGGCAAGGTGAGGCCCCAGGCTGTGGCTTTTAGTAAACAGAAGGCAAGAAGATTGAAGTTCAGGAGCTGAGTTCGTGTTGGTCTTTCACAGGGTCCTATAAAAGTGACACAGATTACTTAAACTTGTGAGAAATGGCCCCAGAGTGTTTGTGCTGGATAATTTTGGGAGAATCCCAGTATCCCATGCAAATTCTCATCTCACCGTTTATTTCACCCTTCAGTGCTACATTACTGCTGTGCAAAATTCTTTTGCAGCTTAGAATTCCATACTTTTAGCTCTCTAGAATAAGAGAACCAAATTATTGTTCTTTACAAGCCATTGGCCTGAGCTACATTAAAATGGGCTTTATTAAGCTCTCCCCCTTCCAGTACCTGAAGGGGCTACAGGAAGGCTGCAGAGAGGCTGTTTGCAAGGACTTGTAGTGGTAGGACAAAGGGGCAGTGGGTTTAAAGTAGAGACAAGCAGATTTAGGTTGGATGTTAGGAAAAACTCCTTTACCCTGAGGGCAGTGGAACCATGGCACAGGGTGCCCGGGGGGGGGTGGTTGAGGCCTCATCCCTGGAGATGCTCAAGGTGAGGCTTGAGGATGCTCTGAGCACCCTGAGCTGGTGAGGGTGTCCCTGTGACAGCAGGGGGACTGGGGAGGTCCCTTCCAACCCAACCCATTCTCTGATGGTCCTCGTTGCCTGGAGAGTGACCCTCGGGCAGACCCCTCAAGTCAGCCGGACCCTGAGGTGCCAGCCCGTGACATCCCAGCAGCTGGGGGGAGATTTTGTGACTTTCCGGGAGTTTCCTCTGGTTTGTGCCGGCCCCGCAGAGGCTGCTGGAGCAGAGGGGTCTCTGGCTGAGGGGCTCCTGCTGCCCCCGGGGGGCTGCGGGACGGGCCCCCTGTCCCTGCCCGGAGCCGCTTCCCAGCGCTGTGCTGCTCATCCTGGGAGCTGTCGGGAGCCTCCTCAGGAGCAGCCGCAGCGCGGCGGGATGCTGCCCCTTGCTGGACAGGAACGAGGGTGCCAGCGGTACCTCCCCTCCGGACCGGACCGGACCAGCCCAGCCCTCGCCAGGGATGCCCGCGGGAGGCGGTGAGGCTGTGGTGGGCCGAACAGGAGAATTGGACCGAGCGGCTGCCCGGGGTTAGGCTAACCCGGTGACGCTGGGGTTGGAACCGGGGTGTGTCGGTGGGGCTGACAGGAGCTCGGTGGTTCCACAGCCCGACCCGCCCGGGCAGCGAGAGGCAGAGCGAGCCGAACCCTCCCCGGGCTTTTCCCGGGGGTGCGCGGTGCCGCCAGGGGCCCGGAGAGCTTTGGTGGGGAGCGAGGGGCGGGAGGTGCGCGCAGGCCCGGCCGTGCACCGGGAAGCCCCGGATACGCCTGGGGGTGTGGTCTGGGGGCTCCTCCCGGGCCATTGGCACCGCTGCCGCCCCGCCCCCCCGGTGCCGCCCCGCCCCCCCGGTGCCGCCCCGCCCCCCCGGTGCCGCCCCGCCCCCCCGGTGCCGCCCCGCCCCCCCGGTGCCGCCCCGCCCCCCCGGTGCCGCCCCGCCCCCCCGGTGCCGCCCCGCCCCCCCGGTGCCGCCCCGCCCCCCCGGTGCCGCCCCGCCCCCCCGGTGCCGCCCCGCCCCCCCGGTGCCGCCCCGCCCCCCCGGTGCCGCCCCGCCCCCCCGGTGCCGCCCCTCGCTCTACTGCGCATGCGCGCTCTCTGCGCGTTGCTCCGCCTCCTGCGCACGCGCGCCGCAGGGCCTGACGCAAGGCCCCTGCAATCGCCCTGCGCTTTCTCCTGTCCGACCTTGAGTGCGAGGCCTCTGCTTGGCCCGGGCTGCCCGGGGCCGTGCCGGTGTGCACCGCGCCCTTTCGTCGCCCCACCCCGCACCATCTCGCACCCGGCCGAGGCAGCGGGTTCCCTCACGCGCTCGGGAAGGCAGCGCGGCGCCGCGCCGGTGTCCGAGCGGAGTGCTGAAAGCCAGCGGAACGATCAGGCGGTCGTCCGGGCAGCCCGCGTCGGGGGTCCTGCGCCTCCCTCTGCCTCTTTCCCCCCGCGCCCCCCTCCCGGTGCCCACGTGGGTGGAGATTTCCAGAAGAGCCGCGCGCAGCCCGGTCCGGTCCGGCCCGACCCGATCCGATCCGCCATGATCAGCGCCCGCCGCGCCGCCGCCCGCCTCCCGCTGCTCCTGCCCCGAGCCGCCCCCGCGCCCCCCGGCCCGGTACAGGTGAGGGCGGGAGGGCACGGGGGGCGGTGGCGGTGGCGCTGGGGGGACGGGGCAGGCTCAGAGGGGACGGAGCAGGCCCGGGGGGGACGGAGCAGGCCCGGGGGGATCCGGAGGGACGGGGCAGGCCTAGGGGGGCGGCGGCGCTGAGGAGAGGGTGGAACGGAGTAGGCCTGGTGCGTCGGTGGCGCTGAGGGGACGGAGGAAAGGCGGGAAGGCCGGGGGGGAGATGGCGGCGTGGGGGGGGATGGTGACTGCGGGGAGGATGGGGGGGCCGCGGGCCCGGGCCGCTGGCTGGTGGGTGCATCGGGAGGATTTGGTGGAAGTGATGAGGAAAAGCGGTAATGGCAGGAGGGGTGCAGGAAGAGGCCGGGCGGGGGAAGAGGCGGGTGCAGCGGCAGTGTGCTGCGCACCCCCGGGGCTGTTCTCGGGGTGTTGTTGGTGCGGGTGCTCCCTCCAGTCCCCGTCTGAGCTCAGGGCAGGTTGGGAAAGTGTCCTGAGGAAGTGGGAAGTTAATTAGGAAGGCGCCTTGAGGAGCTAACTAAATTTTGGCTTCTGGGTGTGGCCTTGCTGGCGTTAAGGTGCTTCTCAAGGCAAAGGCAGAATGTTGCTCAGAGCTCTCCGGGATGCTGAATTGCACGTGTGAGGTTGTGCCCACTGCAAAAAACTGAACGAGTTGCTGTGGAATCGGGACTGTAGGTTCTTGGGGAGATAGAGTAAATCATTTGAGGAGTGGGGTTAATGTTTATCTGCTGAAAGCTCAGAGTTACTGAAATGCCTTTTTTCTGGTAGTATGTTCAGAGGCTGTTGTGTCTGAGGGAAAGAGCTTAGCTCTGGCAGTGCTCAGCAGGGTTATGCCATGTTAGTCAGGTAGTAATTTGTTCTCTACAGCAATATGACTCTTTCTCAAATTCTTTCCTAATTTACACTGAAGTTATGAAAAACCTAACACCACAGCAGGGCTGGGTCACGTCAGAACTTGTCTGAAAGTGGCTTGAAGATCAATTATGAAAGTGTTTAAAACTTAAGTGTTCGTTGGGATGTTTTTATTTTATAGACATTCTGGAATGGCCTCAGTCAGAATGTTCTCAGAGCAGCATCCAGCAGAAAATATGCGTAAGTATTTCCTTGTTTTGTGCTGTTGGACACTTGTGTTTGATCTTCTCCTGATATCAGAATTATTGGAGTCAGAGATGGAGCAAGGCAGCAGCATCAAACAAGGACCTTTATGTGTCACTCTTTTAAGGCTGTTTTCATCTCTCTGTTTTGTTTTTTTTTTCCCCCAAGGGAGCTTCAGGAGTTGTTCCCCCATTCCCATCAGCAGTGCCTACAAAATATGGATTGCTGCAGTTAAAAAAATTGGTGTTTACACTGGCACAAAGCAGGAGAGATGTGTGGCTCTGTTTGGTCACAGATTAAGTTTATTCCAAACATTTAATGCTTTTTAATCACTTGTTTCTTTACACAGTGGGAAGAGGGCAGCTGTTAGTTGTGTGACAGGGTCACTGATGCAGAGTGGGAAATGTGTTTCTGAGAGAGAAGCTGCCCAGCTGGGGTTAGCACAGAGATTCCTGAGTGTCAGAGTTCCTTTTGCTCCTCAGATCAAGAGCCTGGTTATCCCTGGCTCGGGATATCCCTGCATGTGTTGCCTTTCTCTTCCTGCTGAGCAGTGACAAATAAACAAGTACAATTTATTATTAGCATTTTGATTCCAGGTGGGTGTTACCAAACATGTTTGAACATCAGAAATAACCCAGGGCAAGTAGAGGAAACGTGTGTGTAGGGGCAGGATGAGTAACCAGTTTGTTTTATGGAAAAGGGTAGAGAGATGTGGAGAATACACCTCATACAGATAATTCTGGTGAGGAATAATGTGTTATTTGTGTAAATAAGGGTTTATCTGTAAATGGTCTGGTGAGGGTGTTGGTGATCTGAGGAACAAGGTGAAATTCAAGTGTTTGAAGTTAGAGGTCCTGTAGGTCAGAACACCATCTGGTGGGAAAGAAGCACCTTGAGCTGCCTTCAGGATAGGAACCTTTTTTTTTTTTTTTTTTGCTATCTCTTGAGTATTTTCCTGCAGCAGTGATTTTATTTCCCCCTGCTTTGCTTTCCAGCTCCCAAGCAATCAAAGGAGCTGTTATTGGCATCGATCTGGGTACCACAAACTCCTGCGTGGCCGTCATGGAAGGGAAACAAGCAAAAGTAAGTTAAAAAAATATAAAATAAAAAAAGACTGTCGAAGACGGCGGGGGACAAACGACACGTACACGTGTTTGAGGATATGTCTCCAACTTTATTTTCCAGACGTGATCTTTTATATGCTCCATAATTAGCTGATGCATATTCCAGAGCCTGAGCTCATCATTGGTTAGCTCGAAAACAATGGTGGACATCCTCTTATCTTTTACCTTGCTATATTCTTGTCTATGTTTATGATCTGTTAAAGTCTTATCTATGCCTATGACCTGCTAAACTCTCATCTATGCTTATGATCTGCTAAACTCTTATCAATGCTTAGTCAGACTCTTTCTCTGCAAAGATCATGGTATTACTGGGTTCTGTTAGATGTACTGAGTTCTTACCAGTCTCTGCTCATCTGTCTCATGGCACGTTCTGTGAGCCATGCCTCCATACTAAACCTCTCCACAAAAGACCATCTTGCAGGAAGAGTTGGGTGTCTCAGGCAGTGGCTGTGATGGCATCCTGTCACATCTTCCCCTAGGTGCTGGAGAACTCTGAAGGTGCCAGGACAACCCCCTCGGTGGTGGCGTTCACGGCGGAGGGCGAGCGGCTGGTGGGGATGCCGGCCAAGCGCCAGTCGGTCACCAACCCCCACAACACCTTCTACGCCACCAAGCGCCTCATCGGGCGGCGCTACGACGACGCCGAGGTGAAGAAGGACGTGTAAGTGGGGAGGGGAGCAGGAGCCTGAGGAGTGCACCTCTGCAAAGCCTGGGGTCTGGAAGCACAGCCCTCTCCTCTCTCTGGGTGAACTGCTCGCGTCCCCCTGTCTCGGAGTGGAATTGCTGCTGGTGTGAGAGCCAAACCAAGCTGTGTTTTCTGTGCTGTCACTGAACTTTTTAAGGTTTTCATGGAATTATTAAGGTTGGAAAAGACTCTCAAGATCAAGTCCGACCATAATCCAACTACCACAATCAGTAAATCATCTCCTACAGATTAGAATCACTAAATCATCAAAACGCTTCCTGAACACCTCCAGGGATGGTGACCCCACCTCCTCCCTGGGCAGCCCATTACAGTGTCTCACCACACTTTAGTGAAGACATTTTTCCTAATACACGTCTTAAACCTCCCCTGGCACAACTTAAGTCTGTTTCCTCTTGCCCTATCGCTAGTTACTTAGGAGAGGAGACCAGTGTGGGCCTTTCTACAGCCTTCCTCCAGGTAGCTGTAGAGAGCAGTAGGATCTCCCCTGAGCCTTTCTTGTGCTGTGGTGCCCAGCACTGAACACAATACTTGGGCTGTAACCTCACCAGGGCTGAGTGCAGAGAAGGCAGCCAGGGTCCACAATGATTAACAGCAGCAGTGAGGGACTCTGGGATTCCCCAGAGCTGAGACTGGTGTTGGGAAGTTTAATGTTCTCTGTCTAAAACTCACACGTGTTCATCTGCTGATGGTAATTGTGGGGCTTTGTGCTGGCACAGGGACCAAGTGGGGAATTCTTCTGTTTTTCAGTAAGAACGTTCCATTTAAGATCGTCCGTGCCTCCAACGGGGATGCCTGGGTGGAGGCTCATGGAAAACTCTATTCTCCAAGCCAGATCGGTGCTTTTGTGCTCATGAAGATGAAGGAAACTGCAGGTTGGTACAGTTTGGTCTTTGCCAGGTGTCACAGGTGTGACCTTGGTGTTGGGCCATGGTACTTGGATGTGCAGCAGCCACAGGGACTTTTTTGGTACAGGAATCCTCATGTGGGAGGGAATCCTTGTGTGGGGCTGATCCTGGAAGGGTGCAGTGGTGGGATGGGGTGAAGCCTCAGTGCCTGCCTCAGCCTGGGATCTTTGATAGTGCTTCATTTAGAACATTCTCTTGCCAAAATTGAATGCTGTCTGAGTTGATATTGAATTATAATTTAATTGAGTGCACACTTCTGCAGAAGGGGGAGGTCCTTTTCCTTGTTAGCTGCAGCTGAGCACAGACCTTGGAGTGACTTGGTTCCTGCCTAACTGCAGGACACAGAGCAAGAAAGGGAGTGTTCAGGGGCCTTGCTGTTGGGCTGAATGACTAACTCCACAGCCAGTAGCAACTGGTGAGCATTCACTAGGGGAAGATACCCATTGGCCTGGAGAATTTTTTGTTTCTTTTTCTCACCTTCTCAAAGACTAATGTGGTTTCTAGGGAAACTGAGTACAATATGTAGAGATAATAGTCAGTAGCTGCCTCCCACAGCCTCATTTGGTAAACATTTTGTATCCAGTGGTTTGTGTTTGGAGGGCAGCACTGAAGGTTGTTGCTGAACCTTCATTCAAAGATTATTTTTCTTCAGTGTTGGACACTTGCTAAAGCTCCACCCAGGAGTGAAGTAAGAGTATGTGAGCATCCAGCTGTGATTGGCTCAGAGGATGGTGTTCCTCTGCCCTAAGCAGGGCTCCAGAGTGATCTGGAGTGCAAACACCACAGAGTAATGCAGTGTGTAAGGTCTGTGTCAGGCTAATGCATAGGTATAAATCCTCTGTGCCTTCTCACTCCATCAGGCATATTGTTTTCAGCTGGTCTGGTTCTGCATTTGATGACATCCTTCCCTGACTAAATCAAGTTTGTGACCTTAAATTGGGGTGCAGCAATCTCCTGACTCAAAGGCTTATAAGTTGGTTTACATACTTGAGTTATACCCTAGGAATGTTACCTACAGCAGGCTCTATCAGCAGGACAGTAGTGAGTAAGTTTTAAGTGCATCACACGTGGAACCCTCCAAAGAAAGGGAAAACAGCTTCAGTCTCACTGAGTACAAGCTGTCTGGTGAATTCTCACTCACTAGCAACATCCAGGCACTGATTGAGGGGTGGAAGTGCTTTGCTGTTCTGTCAGAAGTCTGCAAACTGTTCCATGTGATGTGGAAGGCCTTGATTTCTGCACAGCTCCCTCTGCATTTTGGCAGAAAGCAGCAGGTCCTTGAGCAGCAAGCCTGTGTTCAGTCCTTACTGATTTCAGACTCCATGTAATAACATTATTTCTTATCCCTTCCAAAGATAACTTTGTTTTCTCTCATTCTTCCTCCAGAAAATTACCTGGGACATTCAGCAAAGAATGCTGTGATCACAGTCCCTGCTTACTTCAATGATTCTCAGCGACAGGTATTCACCAAGCTGGAAGATTTTTTTGGACTTAATAAGATTGTGTTGAGCTTCTCTCAGTACTTAGTGCTCTTCCTGGTTTTGTTGTTGTTTTTTTTTCCCCTCAGGCTACAAAAGATGCTGGGCAGATTGCTGGCTTGAATGTTTTGAGGGTGATTAATGAACCAACAGCAGCTGCACTTGCTTATGGTCTGGACAAATCTGAAGACAAAGTGTAAGTGCCCATTCCTAAATCCAGCCCTTTCAAATAAGCAGCCTGTGATTTGCTTTGCAAATGCTGCTTCTGCTTTTTGGTTTTCTAAAGTCGTTGGTTGGAATTCTGCCAAAGGAGTCACAGCCTTGAGTCAGTGCTCTGTAACCTCACCTCTGTTCTGTGCCAATCATGCCTCTTAAAGAAAGGGAGTTCATAACTTGCAGCTACAATTTAATTGTCAAAGCTGAGAGTCAATTGAATTATCTTCCCCAGTGGTAGGTGTGGCTGAGAGGCTGTCACCATCAGTGCTGGAGTGCTGAGGTTTGGTTCCTGGGATCCACAGCTTGTATCTTCTTTCCTGGCTGTGTTCAGGCTTTCTGTTGCTGACACAAATCATTACATAAATGCAAGTTTTGTTGTTAACATTTGGTATTTCTGAGGTAGAGTACAGTGCTATGAAATAATAATGGTGTCTGCCCTTGTCACTGGGGCTCTGTCTTTTCTGAAGAAGGAACTGCCCCCTCTGTAAGGGGCAAGGCTGAGCACCATGCAGCACATCTTTCACAGAAGCCTTCCAGGTGTACTCAGGGCGCTCAAGGAATGCTGACACTTTGTAGTTTGTTCACTGCATCCTTTAGAGGCTTTTAACTTCTTGGAGACAGCAACACAAATTCTGCATGCTGAGGAGATGATTGTGGAGCCACAAAAAGTTGTTGAGAAAATGATGTTTTTCTGCATCTTTCAGTATTGCAGTCTACGATCTGGGTGGTGGCACTTTTGATATTTCTGTTCTGGAAATCCAGAAGGGAGTCTTTGAGGTGAAGTCCACCAATGGAGACACTTTCTTAGGTGGAGAAGATTTTGACCAGGCTTTGCTACAGTATATTGTTAAAGAGTTCAAGAAAGAGGTAAGGTATCTCATCAGAATTAAAGCTTGTCTCACACTATTTTCAACCTTCCTTAACTTTTATAGAAGAACAGGATTTTTTTTAAATTTTAGAACCTGCTATCTATAGCACAGTTGAAATTTAAGAGTATTGAACACCTGTTAGCCTGGCTTCCAGTTCAGGCACTTACTTTCCTGCGGTGGAATGTTCCCCTTGTGGAAGACTTAGGCTAGCAGGACTACTGTCTGTTTCCCTCTGGTGTAGCAGGATTGTTACCAGGCAGTCTGCTTACTTTTAATATTAAAAATCTGTGGTCCAATTGAACATATCAGCACAGGTGCATGCAGTGCAGGGTTGGCTGCAAGAAACTACAGTGTAATTTCAGCTCCCCTTTGTATTCTGTAATGCAGCAGTGTTTCCAAGCTTTGATTGGTTACTCCCTGTGTAATGACTTTTTGAGCAGAGAGGACCAGCAGATGGTTTTGAAATGCTAAATACCATTGTCAGAAGTGCACATATCAGGCTGTGGTTCTCCCAAGTATCTTCACACTCAAGAGTGGTAGGAAGGTGAACTGCAATGAAGAAAAGCTAAACGTAATTCCTGGGCAAAAGCTGAGGCTCTTAACCTGGGTTGTTTGTCTCTTAGATGGGAGTTGACCTGACTAAAGACAACATGGCCCTGCAGAGGGTAAGAGAAGCTTCAGAGAAGGCCAAGTGTGAGCTTTCATCCTCGGTGCAGGTAGGTGGCTGGGTTCAAAGCAATCCAGTAATTATTTTCATCCACGGAGTTTTGTATTGTTTTTGTTTACAAAGCTCTCTAAAGTGGCAGGGTTTTTCCTTGTGGTGGCAGAAGCAGCTTTTGTGTACCCAGATATCACTGTATCAGAAAGTCCCTTAGCAGGACTTCAGAAGCACAAGTGATTGTTTGAAGCCAAGAGAGTTGGTGGGTGCTGGAGTTTGCCTTTTTCTGGCTCTGTCTTCTCATCCTGCAGGAAGTGTGAGCACCTTACATATTTCAGAGGTGTGATGGGTTTCAGGAACACAGCTGCAGCCAGCATTGTGGAAGCTCTCATGGCTTTGTGCAAGCAGTTCCCAAACCTTGGTGTTACTCATTCTAACAGCTGCTCTAACAGTTAATTTATCTAACAACAAGAAATAATTTCTACAAAGAATCTTTGCTTATTTGCCTAGGGAAGCAACATATACTCCCTTTTATTTTTTCCACCTTCTTAATGCATTCAAGCATGTCCTTTATTCACTGCTGAATAAGGAGCTGGAGAAGCACCAAGGTGGGGGTGTAATAATCTTGCCTAAGTGAAATTAAGGTCAATTACATAGTAGTCTCTAAGGTCTCTGCCAGTTTATGGGTTTTGAATAAACACAGTTTTGGTTGTTTGTTTTTTTTTTTTTTTTTTTTATGGTGGTCTTTTTGTTGGCTAGTGGGGAGCTCATAGTAAGGAGTTTAGGCCTGTGACAGTGGATGCAAAGTTGTGCCAGAGACATGGCAGGCTGTGTTTTACTAGCTCAGGAGCTGGCATGTAATCTGTTCATACCAGGAAAAAAATGAATTACTTAACTCTTGAGCAGTGAAGGGAAAACAGCTTGCTTTGGGCCCTTTGGGCTTTTTCCCCCTACTATTTTTCAGCATGCTATTAAGAATGTGAATGCACTCCTCTTATCAGTAACAACGTGGGTTTAGTTCTTTAAACTTAATCTCTAGAGCTTAAAGCATTAATGGTTTTAATTGCTTTGATTTGTGTCTTTTGATGTCAGCGTGACTCAGCACTTGAAATGAGGTGGTTTCAGGATAAGATTTGCTTTAAAAATCCCACGTGTGAATTTGAAAGGTGCTTTTAACTGGCCATGAGAAGTGGGCATTATGGTCCCTGGCCCTGATCTTTGTGTTAGAAGGCAATGGGTGGGCTGCTGAACAGGAGTTGTTTGCATTTAGAGAGCAGCCATAAGTTACTACCTGCAGGTAGCTTGCCTTCAGTGAAGCCAGAACTTGCTTTTTATTAGGCAAAATCTTTTGGAACTCCTGAGTTCAGTGGTCTTCTGTGTTGTGGTGAAGGGAGAGGATTGAGTGTCACTTCTGATGTTTCAGCTCTTTCCTCCTGGCTATAATAGAGATTAAATTGTTATGCTTAACAATAAAAGACCCCAAAATGCTACAGTATTAAAATTGAATCTTAGCAGTCGAAGCCATGAAATAGGTAACAATTTTCCTGGATCTTGTCTGATATGTCAAGCAAAAGAGTGCCTGCTGCCACTTAGGGGCTGGGCTGCTGAACAAGCAGTACAGGCAGAACAGAACCTGTCACTTGATCTGAAACCTGTACTTGGCTGCCTTGTTTTCCATCCCTGCTGTTCACTCCATGTCTGTTTCTGGGCTGCAGACTGACATCAACCTGCCATACCTCACTATGGATGCCTCTGGACCAAAGCACCTGAACATGAAGCTGAGCCGCTCCCAGTTCGAGGGCATTGTGGCTGATCTGATCAAGAGGACAATAGCACCCTGCCAGAAAGCCATGCAGGATGCTGAAGTCACCAAGAGTGACATTGGTGAAGTCATCCTGGTTGGTGGCATGACCAGAATGCCCAAGGTATGAGATGAGTGTGTCAGGGGCAGAGCTGGGCCAGCCAGCTGGGTTAGGGGTGAGCTGGGATGGGAAGCTGGGAGCCTGGTAACTTCCAACATTTCAGCATCTGAAGGCCTGCCAGGACCAGAGCAGACATGTAAAAGAAGGCACATGAAAGCAGTGGCAAGGGACTCCCTGTTTTAATGAGCTCAGGAGGTTGGAGCTGAGTTTGTGTTCTGCACAGTTTTGTCTTTTGCAAGGACAAGTGTGAGGTATCACTTGAAAATTCAACCTGACTTTCTGGTACAGACCAAACCTGAGCAGCATTGTTGAGCTACACAGGGTCTTTTCCCCATACAATAACCCACCAGTGTTCTTTGCCTGCTGGTGGATGTCTTCCCCTGTGTGAGGCTGGGTGTTGTCAGGCATATTTAACAGGCTGTTCACAGCACTCCTTACCTAACACCTGCCCCTTGTGTTACCTGGCAGTGAGCACCAACAGGTAACCTGGAAGCCATGCTGTGCATGGTCATGCAGGGTAGCCACTGTCTGCTGCTGATCTGCTGTTCTTGTCACTACCAGTGCAGGCTGCTGCGTGGCTCCCTTGAAGCTGGAGCTGAACAGGTCTGCACGCTGCTCTTTTCTGGGGTACAGCTTGTCCTGTTCTAAAGAGTTCAGCAAGGTTTCCTTCCACAGCCATCAGTCAGGCTTGGGCTGTTTGTTTAGTGTTAAAATTATGGATTTGTTCAGTGTTTCCTAGGATGTGTACATTCCTAGGTGTGTACACGGTCCTGCTTGGGACTGATTTGGGGTTTGCTGGTGGGTTTTTTGTTTTTTTTCTGCCTGAAGTGCAGATGAGCCTGATGGCTGGAGTTGACATGAGAGTGCAGAAGGTCATGTAGGCAGGGGAACCAAAGCAACAAGATAAACAGAAGCTGCTGCTCTGGCCAAAGCTCAAATGAAGCCACTGTGCTGTGCCTCCCCACAGTCCATGCTCTACCAGCTGGGTAAAGGAAAAATGGTTTGGTTAGCTAGGGAACAAGTGGTGAAAAGCTGCTATAGTGGGGAAGCCCTTTCTGAAACACTATAAATCCTTTGGGGGTGGGAGTCAGTACTTAAATATTGATTTTTGTTTTGTATTATTCTACCTTTTTTTATACCCTCTTTGTAACATCTCTCATTTGTAGCTTTAAGTATGTACATAGTACATTTCTGAGCTCCTGTGGTTACAGCTCTGGCTCTGAGACCAGTGGCTGTAGGTTGCCACCATCCCAGAGCCTTCCCTCAAGTCTGTTGCTGTGTTCATGTCACCCTGCTAGGAGGAAACTTGTCTCCTTTAGGGCACTCAGGTAGCTCTAGGAAACATACAGGGGGTGGTTAGAAGTCATGTTACTTTTGTAGTGTAAAATACACCTCCAGAGGGAGAGGCCTGCAGCTGATTACATGCTTGTACAGGAAGTGTCTTTCTGCATAGTGAACACACAGGTGTTGCTTTGTGAAGTGCAGAGGAGTTGGGTGTTTGCTCAGGACATGGTTTTCTGGGCAGATCACCCTCACCCGTGCTGGTGTGTCCCTGGGGGGTGTGCTCATGGAGAAGGGAAGCTGTGAGTGGGGAAAGAAGTCCCACATCTTTTTTTGTTTTATTACTCACAAACAAGATGAGCTGTCCTGCTTTGGAGTTTTTCTTCTCCCCTGCTCTCTGCCCTCACAGCTGCTCTGTTCTGCCCAGTCGTGGCTGGCACAAGTTCCCAGGGAGCAGTCCTTGACTTGATGGGCATAGGGTGATCTCATCTGAGTGGGAAAGGACTTATGGAGGTTGACTTGCAGCTGGTAAATGTGATGGCAAGAAAGCCTCCAGAGAAGGGGTTGTTTAGAGTGAAATGAGTGCATTTAACAGGCTACTTGGAGGATGGGGAATTCTGGAGCAGTCAGAGGCTTGAAGCTCAATGTTTCTGTTGTGCTACAGGGTTACATAGCAGCAGGAGAACAAAGATCCAGACTTCTAGCCAGGGCTGGCATGTTCTTGTGGGCTCAGTGCTGGATGGAAAGGCTTGGTTCTGAGTCTGAGCTGTGCTTTCTCTCCAGGTGCAGCAGACTGTACAGGAATTGTTTGGCCGTGCTCCTAGCAAAGCAGTTAATCCTGATGAAGCTGTTGCAATTGGTGCAGCTATTCAAGGTGGTGTGTTAGCTGGTGATGTTACTGATGTCCTGCTGCTGGATGTAACTCCCCTCTCCTTGGGGATTGAGACCCTGGGAGGTGTCTTCACAAAGCTCATCAACAGGAATACTACCATCCCAACCAAGAAGAGCCAGGTACAGATCAGCTCCAGATGGGTGGGTTTATTGTGGTGGTCCCAAACAGCCAGTGAAGGCAACCCCAAGCACCCAAGGAGATAGTTGTCTCTCTTCCTCATCTTGCAAGGAAAAGCAGCATAGAAACCAGAGCTGATACCAGCCACTCAGTAGCTCTGGTCATGATTAGTGTGCCCAAAAGAGGAGATAAGTTTTATTAATGTGTGCCCAGATACCCCAGGATGTCTGTGGCCTGGCTATGAGTGCAGTGTGAGTGCCATGATGTTACTAGCAACACTTCATTCTGAAGAAGAATTGTGTGGAGACCTTTTGAAACTGAGCACCACACTTACCTGAGACCACCTTTCTTGGGCACCTTACCTTGGAAGGGGTGATGTATTTATTTTTTCCTGTGTTTCAGGGCCCTGCTAGCCTTGGAGATGAACTTTTCTTTCCCTTGCTTGTTCTCTCTGGGGTGGGGGCTTGCGGCAGGAGTCAGGAGGAAAAGTTGTGCCCCTGTGGCTGGTGGCCACTGGAGCTGCTGGTGTGTGGCATGGCCAGTTTTCATCTGCTGAAGTGCATATAGGATGAGATGCCAGGGAGCTTGGCTGTTGTTAGTCTTAGGGTATTGACAAGCATTTAATGGGGCTTTATCTCTTCAAAGTAGCTTCTCTTCATTCTTTTCCTTGTTTTTAAGTCAGCTGGTAACCACGTCTACAGTTTACTAGCTATCCAGTAACTTGCTCTTCCTTTTTGCACAGGTATTTTCTACAGCTGCTGATGGGCAGACTCAAGTGGAGATTAAAGTGTGCCAGGGAGAGAGAGAGATGGCCAGTGACAACAAACTTCTTGGCCAGTTCACATTGGTATGTTGGCTACTCAGTTGTTCATGACCTTAGACTTGACCTTGCTTGGGAAGTTTAAAAGCCTTTTCCATTTCATTTGACCCCTGATGACAGTGTTGTAGGGGAGGGAATCATCTTACAGCAGACATCTGACCCAGTTTGCAGTGGAAAAGCAGTCTAAAGGCACAGCCAAATTCTGGAACAGCCTTTCAGTGGCAGCTGAGTGGAGCTCAAGAGTTTCTGAGCAGTCTTCTGTGGCACTGAGGTTACTGGAGCTTTAGGGCTTGATCAGCCTTCTCCACTGCTGGACACAAAGAGCAAAAAGAGCTCTGTAGAACCAGGGAAGCTGACTGAGGGCCTTTCTTCTGGTCTTGCAAAGACAAGACATGGAACAGACTCCACCCAACCTGCACGTGTGCTCCAGGGCTTCACCTGTGTAGCTGCCTAACCTGCTCCCTGTGCAGAATTTGGTGAAGTTTGGCACCTTTATACCTGTTTGCCAAACTTGCTGTTGCTAGGGAGAGCCATCCAGAAGGGGAAAGGTTTTGCCTTTTGTATTTTTGAGAGAAACTGTACTGCCTGTTACTCCTTTTTATACATGAGCCTCAGAGGGAGTCTAGTCATGTCCAGAACTGAAGAAATGGAGCATCCTGCCTTGTCCTGGAGAGGAAGGTATCTTCTGTAGCAGTAAAGCAGAACGAGTTTCACCTCCAAACCAAGCTTCAGGGCCCACCTCTCGAGGTTTCTGCCCATTAGCTCTGTGCAGAACCTGTTAAATGACCACATGATGCTAACAGACATTTAGGGGACTCTTGAGGGTTTGTTACAAATTGATTGAACGGAGGGATCACTAAGACAACGTTGCCCAGCAGTGGAGCCTGGTGCCCTGAGCATGGGAGCTAATGGCTCATCCCTTCTCATTCCCAGGTGGGGATTCCTCCAGCACCACGGGGGGTGCCCCAGATCGAGGTCACTTTTGACATTGATGCAAATGGGATTGTCCACGTGTCAGCCAAGGACAAAGGCACCGGGCGGGAGCAGCAGAGTAAGTGCTCTGGGATGCTGCTGGGGTGAGGAGGAGGAGTGTGGAGCACTGAAGGTGCCAGAGCATGCTGGGCATTGGGGGTGGTACTGGGTGACTCCAGAGGTAGTGAAGTGCTGCCCTGCTGGGCCTCCCACCATCTGGGTGTGGGACTGTGACACATGCTACTTGATTAAGGATAAGGATGACACAGGCAATCTCTTGCTGCAGCTGAAGTCTTCTTAGTCCAAGTGTCTTCTCTGGAAAGGAAGGCAGAGGGGTCACTGCAGAGTGAAATAGGGAAAGGGACAATTGACCTGAAATTTAATTTTTAAAGCCTCTGTAAACACACAGAACTCTCTGTTAGCCTGATGGCTTTTTTTTTTTGGGGGGGGGAGGGATTGTTTTTGCTGTTTGGTTGGGATTTTTTGTTTTTGTGGTTTTGGGTTTTTTTTCCCTTTGGTTTGGGGTTGGTTTGTTTGTTAAATGTTTTGTGTTCAAAATGCACCTTTAGGTTGGGGACTTTGTGTGCATGTTTTCTTTCCATGAGGAGTAACTGAATAATGGTCCAAGTGACTTGCTGCCCAGTGGCCAGGGAGTGTCAGGCAGAGCTTGGGGTGTTCATAGGTTTGAGTTGTTGGGCTTTTTATCTTCCCAGCAGCATCACTGCCTCTTCAAAGCCTGCCAGCTGCCTTTGTACTGCCCATGGGGGGCTTCACAGGACTAGACTCCCTGAGCTATACTGCTGCCATTGAGGGCATTTGGGAAATAATCCTCTCCTGCAATATGAGAGCACATTCTTTATTCATGTTTTTTCTAATGCAGTTGTTATCCAGTCTTCTGGTGGGCTTAGCAAAGATGAAATTGAGAACATGGTGAAGAATGCAGAGAAGTACGCAGAGGAAGACAGGAGAAGAAAGGTAAAGTGACCACTCTGGTGTCCTCTGGCTGGTGTTACCTGCTGGTTACTGCCCCTTTTTGTGTTCCCACCTTGGGAGTATCTGCAGGTTCTGGTCTGTCCAGTCTGGAGCTGTTTGCTTGTGCAGCTACTCAGATATCTGCTGGCTTCTTATGTGTAGTTTACTGTCCAAAGCTGCCAGAAGCATCTGGATCTTGAGTTTGGGTTGAATAATTTGCCCTGAGGGACCAGCATTTTCATTCCAGCCTGAAGAGTTACTGGGATGTGGAGGCAGCAGTTAGCAGAGTCATCTGCCTCACGAGTAAAGAGCTCTGCAGCTCTGTTTACACTTTTTGTCATCCATGCTCAACACTGTCTGTGCTCAGCTGTCCAGCTGCCTGTTACCTTGGCTGTAGTTTAAAGCTGACCCACCACAGCTGGGGGCTCACAGGGATCTTCCATATAATGGAAGCATACACAGATGCTTAAGCTGCTTTCTCTGAGTTTGTTTTAAAGCTTAATTGATAGAACTTGCCAAGCAGTGCTGCACATCAGCCTCCTCCTTCATAACTTGCTTCCTGTAGTGCTTTAAATCTCCCTGTGGCTTCCTGACTGCTGTAATCACCTGAGCTGTGTCTGCTCTCAGCACAGGGGGAGCCCTCAGGAGGTGTTGGAAACCCTCACTGACTTTGTCAAAAAAGGATGGACACATGCCATGGCCAAGTGACTGAACCTATGATATACACAGGACTAATGGCTGGAACTAATTGGTGTAATGAGGTTACTACTAATGAATTATGCTGCTGAATATAAACCATTGATTTCTAGGCAGAGACAGTGGAGGCCTGCTCTGGGAGATGGCACTAGTGTGGAATTACCAATTGCTGAACCTGGCACACTGAATATATCCACTTTGTGTCTTCCTGGTGTGTAGAAACCTGTCAGGTGTTCAGGCAGTGCTGTAAATCTCACCCTCAGTACTGTAAGGGATCAGAAGAGGACTAAAGGAGAGAATGTATGGGATAAATTCATGTGAAGCAGCATCCCCATGCCTCAGAAGTTCTAGAGCCATGAAGCATTGGCTTGTTAGCATTTGGAGGTTAGATGGAGAAGCTGTGAGGATCTTGGTCTGAGAGCCCCACTGTTTAAATAACCACATCATTTTCTTGAAGTGTGGGTGGTGGCCTAGAACCTGAAGAGGCTCCACTGGAAACTTCTTCCTGTTGCCTCACTTTGTATCTCAGATCACTGAGTGAATTCTTCCCTGTGGTAGCCCTGAAGGACTCATTTCTCTCCAGGGACCTATCAGGTGAAGCTGTTTAGGTTGTTTTATGAACATTTCTTCCTACTTAACTTGTGTAACTGTCACTGTCAAAAATCCCTCGTTACTTGTTTCTGATAATGGTTTTACTGCCATGGCAGTAGCATGAAAGCATAAACAGTTACTGCTCTAGTGGACTCAGCATCCTGCTGTGAAGTTTGACATCCCAGAAAGAGCAGAGGCCCAGTGTAGAAATTACAGTGTTTGTCATCAGCTTTCCCTGTGTCATGTTCCAGACACTGGAAATGTGGAGGTTCTTGTTGGATCCCACCAGGACAAAGTAAAGCAAACAGTATCGAGTGCAACTCCATAACTTTACTGAACACACAGAACACACGGGTAGGCATTTACATTTAGTGATTAACCTGGCCCTGTGAAGAGAGACAAAAGAGAAAAGAGTAAGAAAGGAGGTGCTATGGGCATTTGTAATGAGGGGACAGAGTAAAACAGCCCAGTGTTACAGTTGTCTCTGGTGCCCTTGTTACTGAAGAAGCTTTAGAATGTTTTCCATAAGATCTGTTCCTTTCTAAAGAGAGAGCTGACTGTCTCTGCAGTTGCTGACCCTTTCAGTGTGCCAGCAGTAGTGCAGTGCTGGTTAAATCTGATTCCAGGGAAGTGTGCTGGGGCGTGAAGGCACGAGGGCTGCCTGGTTGGGCTTTCTTGTGCCAGAACACTTGTAGAAATTGTTTGCTTGCATTTCTTCTTCCCCGACCTTGCTGTTAAGAAGGACCCTGAGTGGAGGAAATGGAATTTGGCAGTTTGAGGAAGGAAACATCAGCTGCTAGTTGATAGGCACACACCTGGTGTGGTGCATGCAGCAGGCCCTTACGAGCTCTCTCCCCCAGGAACGTGTGGAAGCTGTCAACATGGCTGAGGGTGTCATCCATGATACAGAGTCTAAGATGGAGGAGTACAAGGATCAGCTGCCAGCAGATGAGGTAAGTGGGTTTTGATCCTGTCACAGTAAAAGAGGCAAGATTCCTTGCTATGGCCTTACTCAGAGCCTCACTGAACTCATGGCTGGCTCTGCCCAGCAGCTCCATGTGGATTTCCATGCTGCAGAAAGGTGGCACAGTCACCAACTCTTCTGGTGTTCACTTGATGAGTGGGATGAACATGGCAATATGGAGATGTAAGAACCTGGGAAGCTGTCAGTGAATGGTTTCTGCCTGCATTATGTCCTTGATTTGGCCTTGTGGTGGTTTGATAAAAACTATGTTGTGGCTTCTGTGAGAGGAGAGTTCTGCTTTTCCAGCAGGAGGTTGCAGTCAGTGCCTGTCAGTTTCAGCAGAGGGACAGAAGCAAAGTTGCTGTGCAGACTCAGCAGCCTCCTACTACAAACCCAGCACTCAAAACCTTGAGGAGGAAGAGGCAGTGAAAATGACTGTATCCACTTTACTGCAGTTTTTCTTCTCTCTCTTGAGTGAAGTGGATATTTAGTATCAAAGGAGTGCTTTTTTCTGCCCCACTAAGTGACAGATTAGTTTCTGTATTACAATTTTCAAAAGCAGAGTTTAAAACAAATTGCACTATCTTCAAATGAGCAACCCTTGAATGCAGAATAAAAGGTTTCCTCTGCAAGAGGTTGGAGGGGACAGGGTTGTATTTCATTGCCAAGTAGCCTGTGGCCAGTTCATTAAATGCTGTTTTGTCAGCCCAGCTCTAGGATGGTTATTGGCTGGTTGTTGGGGATTACAATCCTGGAGTTCTCTGAGAGCCTAAAGCCTTGTTCCTTGCAAGCTGTGGGAAGCAGCAGGGCCTGGGTGGAGGTGGTGGCCTGATTCAAAAGATGTGGACCCCCTTCCCCTTCCTGGGGGTTTCTGAAAGAATGCTCTGCCCACACTGTGACTGCAAACACTGCTGAGCAAGCACTGTCCCCAGTCACCCTGCTTCTGCCAGACTGGGGGAAGGTTTGACAGGTGACTTCAGGGCCTGGGAGTGTTGCTCTGGTTTCCCTCTCTGCTCCTTCTCCCTCATGCAGCAAAGGGACTAAACTGGGTGGCAAGCAGCCTAATTTGTTGGCTTTTCAACATGCCTTCAGTCTAGATGAAAACCAGCTTGCTTTTGCCTTTCCCCTGGCTCCTGGGGTGACTGTCTGACTGGAGAGGTGTGCCAGGGAGAACAGCTCTCATCCTTGGCTGCAGAGCTTTCCATCTTTGGTGCCTCTGCTCTGAGTGCAAACAAGGTGTGTCCTTGGTGCCAACTGTGGCACATTCAGTGAAGTGCACAGGTGCCTACTGGGGACAATCCTAGTCTGCAGACTTTATGGCTCAGCTTGACACTGAACTTCATAGCTTCTGGGAAAAAAAAGTGGTTTGACTGGTGAGGTAAATGACAGGAATGAGATTCTAAAGGAACAGAGTGCAGGATTTCATTGTATTTGTCTGTGATTTGTTCGCAGTGCAACAAATTAAGGGAAGAAATTGCTAAAGTGAGGGACCTTCTGGCTCGTAAGGATACTGAAACAGGAGAAAACATCAGGCAGGCAGCAACCAGCCTGCAGCAGGCTTCCCTGAAGCTCTTCGAAATGGCATACAAGAAGGTAGGTTCATGGTCATTGCCATTTTTATATCCCTCAGGGGGGCAGGGGTGAGTGGGGACAGCAAACATTCAGGTAAGAGCTGTGCTTGGAGGTGGCACTGAGTCTTGGTGCAGCTCCCTTGGAATGGTGACACTTGCTCTAGGGAGCTGGGTGGAGGTGAAGGTCTGAAGGTCTTGGCCATCCTGCCACAGGGTCTGCACAGTTCTGTACAGTGTTGTATAGAAAAGTGCTGGAAGCTCTTCAAGGAGCATCAAGGAGAGCACGGACAAGGCTTTGCCTTAGGTATGTGGAGTCCTAAAGAAGTAATGTCTGGACTTGAAGGATGATTGTGTGACAGGTTTCATGTTCAGTCTGTCTCAAACTACAGTAGAAGGCCAGGGCTTTCTTCTCCATCTCGTTTGAGATGTGTCCTTCACCTGCCCAAGGGAGTCTCCAGGATGGAAGTGGCACTTTCTGCCTGGGTGACTTTGGTGCTAAGATCTCCTGATAGAAAGCTGCTTTTCTGATATTAGACTGAAAATGTTCAGTGCTGCAATGTAAGCTTGTCACATCCACTGGGAAGATGTGAATAATGGGGAGATAATTTCCTCCCTCTTAGCAGATCCACTCTGCAGTGGACAATCACTGAAAGAAGGTGCTTAGGTCTAGAACTAACCTGAGCAGCTGGCTGGGAAAAAAAGGCCTGGGAGAAGCATATTGTTACTGCAACTAATTAACCAACTCTTTTGCAGATGGCCTCTGAACGAGAAGGTTCTGGAAGCCCAGGGGATCAGAAGGAGGAGAAGCAATAAGAAGTCTCAGTCTTGCCTTGACTAGAGTATGAAGAAGAGATTGATTTTTCTTGACGCTTGGGAGAGAAGGGACCTTCCTGAGCAGCACTGGGCAAAATTCAGACTTACTGTGTTTTTGCAGTATTCTATATATAAAATTCTTTAATGTATAAACTTAGTGATGTATCTGCTAGATAAATTGTCACTTGATGAAAGTTAATTCATGCCAGACAAAGTAAGGTGTTTGGCACTGTGGTATTCAACTGAGGCGCCTGGGGACTTGCTGATCATTTATTTCTGATAGCTGACATGATGGTGTACTAAATCTGATAGAGAAGCTTGGAAACCATGTCACTAATTAGAAGGGTAGGGATGGAAGCTGTGTTGGAACTGGGAGGAGAACCACACCTGTATGGACCCTCCTTGTGGATGTGAGCACTTGTGTGGTAGGTAATGAGGCAGCAATGCCAAGGCTGGTTGCATCACTGGAGGACATTCAGATCTGCAGCCAGGAGAAGAGGCTACTTCAAATTCAGCTGTAACATTATTTCTTATAAAAGAGGCTCGGTGGAAGTCCCAGTACTTTGCTTGCCTGAGCCTTCTGCTCCATCCCGTGTCAGTTGTCCAGTTGTCTGTGTGTTCTGTGTATTTTCTCAAAACGACTACTGTAAATGGCATATCAGCACTGTTGCAATAGTTCTGCTGGTCCTTGGAAGAACAGGCAGTGCAGGTACACATAGACCAGTGGGTGAGAGCAGCAGGTTTGGGTTTTTTATCCCCTCAGGTGTGTGAACATCACAGAGGCATTGTGAATTAGCTGCTTGATTCACAGCAGTGAAGCAGTAGCTAAAGATTTTCTCCCTGGGGACCTGAGCACTATACTTCCTGGACTATGGGGGCTATAATTTGTCTGATTAGCTAAAGCAAAAAAAAAAAAAAAAAAAAGGAACCAAGACTGTGCATGATTGTTTCAAGTCTTCAGTTGATAGTCAGATCCAATAAAAATGCAAGTTTGTAACTGGTGAGTGGTGGACAAGGGCAACAGAGAAAAAGAAGGAAAAAACACCATAATGAGCCACAGGGAAAGTACAATACAACCAGTGCCTTGAAACAAAGTCCTCATCTGAAAACAAGTTAGCATAAATGAAGATAGAATCAACTCAAACACACATCTTAAAATAGCCATCTTTTGATGCATACAAAATACAAATAAGTATCTTAAGAGCAAACCTCTGCCTTAGAGAGATACCTCATCAGCCTGAGATGCAAGCAGTGTTCAAGATGTTAACACAATTTTTTTTCACAAAGACATTTTCAGAGTGGGAGCCAGGAGCAGAGTGGAACATAGAAACACCTCTCTTGCACACCAGGGCTCTCCCCATTCTGCAGCAGGCAGTGCTGGTCTCAGTTTACACCACAGCATGCAGACTTCCAACGTGTACTGCTCACTTCAACTTGTCCTTTAAAAGCACAACAGGAATATCCAGTCAATGTGAATGAGATGCATAATCCTTATTTGAACCTTTACTTGTACTTTTGATGTTATCTGCTCACTGCAGTTGAGTGCAGAGCTTTGCACAACCTCCTCCTCCAGCTTCTGGAAAGCTGTGACTGTAGGGACATCCCTGCTAAGTGCCTTCAGAGATGTAGAGGCTTCACTTCTGGAGGTGTTAATCTAATGCAGAGGTAGGGAAGAGACCAAGCTAGAAAAAAGAAATTCAGATGACCAGAGAACTCTGGGAACACAGGCGCCAGGCTCCTCTCAGTACAGAGCTCTGGGGCAATGTATGTGGAGCTGGGTGGAAACTCAGCAAAATATTGCCTCTATTAAATTTTTTTTTTTTTTTTTCAATTTTAGTTTCAGATCTCAAGTTATGATTGGTCTTTTTTTTGGTATTTGTAGAGGACTTCCACTAGGGACAGGAGAGATGCAACACAAAAGGCTGACAGTATGGCAGCAAGCACGAGGGACAGTGCAGGAATCAGGACAAATACTGAACAGATAGGAAAAACACAAGGGAATGTATTTGATAGTGAAGTGACTGACTCCTAGATACAGCCTGGGATCAAAGGGTATCCTGCAGAGAGGTGGCAGGGCCCTGAGTGTGCCAATGGCCTTGCAGCCCCTGCTCCCTGGCTGGTATTTTAGGCAGTGTAGGGTCAGCCCTGCCATGTTCTGGAATCAGGTTGCCAGGAGAGGGAGGCTGTGGGGGGAAGAGCTGTGGGATTAGGGCCACTGCTTTCTTGCCCTGGTAGCTGTGGAGGAGCTGTGGCCAGCACCTGAGGAGCTGGGTCTGCTCCCCTGCCCATGAAATGTTCAGGGAGGCACTTTCAACTTGAATTTTCCAAATTGTCAGGCCTGTAAGAAAGCAAAAGCCCTATAAAAGAGGCTTGGGTGAGAGTAGGGACTTCAGAAAGTTTCCCTTCTTGAGTCTTAGTGGTGGCCACTTTGACTTTCTTTTCTAAAAGTGTCTATTTTACTGATAATTTATTCGAGAACAAAGCATCCATGAGCATCTAATAGAAGCAGGATGGCTAGAAGATTGAAAACTCTGCAGGCTTGTAAATCTGATCTCAGCAGCAGCAAATACGTGGAGAGCAATTATGAGCACAGAAGATGTAGATCTATGAAATTGCTTAAGAGGTGGTCAGCATGGATCCTGGAAAAGAAGATGAGGCACAATAAATGTGGCTGGTAGTCCTGAGGAGGCAGGACAGTAAGAGTGCATATCATTTATCTGAATCATGAGGAGGGAGGGGAAAATTAATTGATCCTACATGAAGTAAAACATGACTAATTTTTGAAGTCCGTAAATGTAGCTTGAGAAAAGATAGTGGACTGCATTTTAGCAGGTAGAGACAACAGGTATAAATACCATGTAACAATTTTATTACAAAACCTCTCTACCTCCTTTTCAGAGACTGCTTAGCAGACCCCTGAGGCTTTATCTTTCTCTCTGTTGCAAGTAACCCCTACTGACTTGAGTACTGTCCTAATGTAACCCAAGTCATTGCAGCAGGTTGATCCTGTATGTATCACTTAGGAATATCTACATTCACAGAGTTTAGGAATAAGGGAATGACTCCAACCTAGCAGCGGGGACCCTGGGAGTAATTTAAGTCACCCATTTTAGGATGTGGTGGAAGAACATGTGTTAAGAGCACACCTTGCATTAACTCAGTAATGGAAACTACTGAAGGCAAGACAGCTCTGGGCCTCCTCTGTCTTCATCTCCAGCGGCCACTTAGGATTTTGCTTTTATCCTGCATGAAAAATTTCAGAAATTGGCTTGGAGCACAACAGGGACATTTTCAGCTTAGAGTGCTCTGGCTGAGCTGGAAAACATTCCCCAGGCTGGCTTCCAGTAGGTTTTTCATATAGAATCACAGAATTGGCTGGGTTGGAAGGGACCTCAGAGCTCATCAAGTCCAACCCTTGATCCACTCCCCCCGTGGTTCCCAGCCCATGGCACTGAGTGCCACATCCAGGCTCTTTTGAAATATCTCCAGGGATGGAGAATCCACCCCTTCCCTGGGCAGCCCATTCCAGTGTCTGATCACCCTCTCAGTAAAGAAATTCTTTCTAATGTCCAACCTAAACCTCCCCTGGCACAACTTGAGACCTCTTGTGCCCTCTTGTCTTGCTGAGAGTTGCCTGGGAAAAGAGCCCAACCCCCCCTGGCTCCAACCTCCTTTCAGGGAGTTGTAGAGAGTGATGAGGTCTTAGATGAATGTTTATTTCTCAGGAGGGGGGGATTTAACACAGTAGGGTTTGTCCATGCCCACAGGGGGTGAGGTTTTCATCATGGGATGTTGTCATGCCCAGAGGGGTTGGGGTTTGCAGCACACTGGGAGTTTTATTCTCAAGAGGGTGGGGTAAATGCAAGGGGGGGGGGTTTGCATCACAGAGGATGTTTGTGTGTTTGTCTGTGTATGTGTGTGTGTGTGTGTGTCTGTCTGTCTGTCTGTTTGTCTGTATCCATGCAAATGAGGGCAGGGCTTAACACAAAAGGGCTTAACACCCCAAGCGATGTGGGGTGGGGTTTGCGTCACAGGGGGGCTGTGTCCACTCTCGGGGGGGCAGGACAATACCCAGATGGGGAGTGTCCACACATTGGGCATCTCAGCTGCCTTTTAGTCTCCCAACCTGCCCCACACAGCCCCCCCTGTGCCCCACTGGGCATCTCAACTGTACCATAGTCCCCACTCAGCCTCACAAGGGCCCTCCAGTGCCCTATTGGGCATCCTAGTGTCCCCACATAGGCCCCTCAGCTGCCCTATAGTCCCCAAACCTGCCCCACACAGCCCCCAAGAGCCCCAGAGGGTATCCTAACTGCTCCATTGGGCATCCCTGCTGCCCCATAGTTCCCCACACAGACACACACCCCCCTCCCCCAGTGCCCCACTGGGCACCCTAACTGCCCCAAATGGGCCCCTCAGATGCCCTGTAGTTTCCTAACATGCCCCACTGAGACCCATAGTCCCCCAGTCAGCCCCACAAGGGCCCCCCCTCTGCCTCATGGATTATCCTCACTGCCCCACATGGGCCCCTCAGCTTCCCATTGGGCATCTCAGCTGCTCTATAGTCCCCCAGTCAGCCTCACAGCCGCCCCAGTGCCTCATAGGGTATCCTAATTACCCCATTGGGCATCTCTGCTGCATCATAGTTCCCCACACAGACTCTCCTGTGCACCATCTCAGCTGCCCCATAATCCCTCAATCTTCTCTGCCCCATGGGGCACCATAGCTGCCAGGGTTAGGCAGGACCCTGTGTTGGAGTTCTTCCCAGTCCCTCCCAGTTTCCCTCAATCTTCTCCATTTCCCCCTCCACCTTTCCTAGTCCTTCTTGTTAATGGGTTGGGGCTAAAGTGGCACTATGGGGTACTGGTTTATACTGGGGGGCAGTGGGAGGGATGCTGAAGCTGTGGGGGAGGATAAAGGTACTTGGAAGGTTCTGTGGGGCAGGGAAAGACCCCAGGCTGGTGGCTGTGGGGTGCTTCAGGGAAGGGGCAGTCTGGGGGCACAAGGAGGGAGGGACGTAAAGCAACCCAATGGCCCGATTGTGCTGTGGGTGAGGGTTAGGGCCAGGAAAAGTTTTCAGTGGTCACTCTTTGTGTTTGAGATCCAGGTCCAGATATTTGGAATTTTGGAGCTGAAATTATCCAGAAGAATGTTATAACTTGGGTTTTGTGTAATCACAGATTTTTTAGCTCTAGGGCCTTTTTTAATCTTTAAGTCTCTCCAAGGGGTATGTGACAGTGCATCAGATGTGCAGCTGTCTCATTTTGGCCTCCCATGGATATGTGTAGATGCTCCTCAGCCTAAAATATTGGATACAATTAGTGTTAGGGTTTAGAAATTTATAAAGCTTACATTTCCAGGGACTTTGGGACTGAAATAGACATGCCAGGGGAAGAATGACACCCCATCAGATTTGTACCTTTCTGATTTTGTCCATCCATGGTGCAGGTGACCTTAGATTCACCTTAATAAATCCATAGTATTCTACTCTGAACCTTGTCCCCATCTCACTGCTGGAGATTTCTGATTTGCTGTAGGGAACATTTTCTAATTTTCTGTGGCCTAAGTCTTTTCATAGCCCCAGGGTCAAACTGCAGCTGTGGGCAGGGGGAGTGGGGAGGGACAGGGAGTGGGCTTAGGGTGTGGTGTTCTCAGATGGGTTGCAGGTGAGGCTCCTTCATCCCAGGTGAATACAGTGAAGGAGAGGAGGGGTTTTCCCAGGGAAGTGTGGGAAGGAGGTGGGGTAGGACGATTGCCCAGGAGCCTCCAGTTGGGTTTCAGGGCTGAGTCTGTGTGTGGAGTGAATTGGTGGCTTCTGGATGAGTTCTCTCCAAATCCTTCATCTTCCAGGTTCACCACAAAGAGCAGGTGAGTGGTTTACTTTATGAATATTAACATTTTAAAGTGTTCTTGAAGAGCTGATGATAATGTTACAGCAAAATTATATGAATCCAGACAATTTTTGTGTTAGAAAGCCAAGTGTAAATGTTTCAGATTTAGCAGCTGAAATGGGGAAAAAAATGAATAAATGGGAGAGCAGCCGAGGGGCCAAACGCTCAAGATTTTTGGTACTAAAGCAAAGTTGTAGCCAGACTGCTGGTGGTGCTGTGGGTAGGGTTCTGTGTGAGGGGTAGGGCCAGCAAAAGTTTTCAGTGGTCACTCTTGGTGGTTTTTTGCCAGGCTTATTTGTGTTGAATTTTAGAGCCATCTTGAGATACAGTGGGGGAGTGGCCAAGGGGTTGCATATTGGAGGTTTTTGTTTTGTTCTCTAGTGAATGCAGGCTGGTCTGGTAGAGACTGATATTTTATTTTCACACTGATCAGCTGCCATTTTGTTTCTGCCCTATGGTCTTCCCCCCACAGAACATTGTTAGCAATTATTACTATGAAAATTACAGCACTTGTTGTTACTTGAATGGCAGGTTTCATAAAATGTTACATAGCAATTCATGTTGGTTCTGCAAACACTGCCTTGCCAACAACAGGACTTGGAAAAAAGTGCACATTTCCATTACCTCTGAGATAAGAACAAATAGTCCTGTAGCAGCTGAAGCCCAGGCAGTGAGGGGCAGACTTATTTTATTTCTTTGATATCAAAGTAAAGTTACTTTGTTCCTTTGATATCAAAGCAATGTAAAATTTGCTGTGCTTCAGTGTTGCTGTTCAACAGTTTTGTCCATTAGCAGAACAAATAGTTAAAAAAAAAAATCAACTGCAAACCAATTCAACCCATCCTATGGGTGCTGTCAAACAGAACTTCCTACGGATTTAACACCATTTGAACTCCTATTCAGAGATCCTCACATAAGCTCAAAACAACCAGCAACTTTCAACATGTTTTTAAAAGACAGAATTTAACATCTAGTGGTTCCCATCCTATCTTCTGTATTAAAGGCTTCCCAGCTGAGCAGAGCTTTAGAGCTAATAGCTGCAGAAAGGTCATGAAACCTCCATCCCATCTTCTTTCTTGACAACCAGGTTACCTTTAACTGGTTCCATTAAGTTAACTGACTCCTCAGCTCCAGAGTGCACAAAACTTTTTTTCCTTACATCAGTTCTTAGATATTTGAACACTGAAGTGATATTCAAGGAACAAATGCAGCCAGGTAAGGCAGAGATACTCGAGTTTTATTTCCTATGTTGCTCTGAAGATATTAAATACTTCTGTGTCTCCAGTATATTCTCAGGCATGTGGCATCACTGTACCTCAGCAAAGAGAGGTAAATTGCCTTTACTTGTGGGGTCCAAAGATTCCTGCACTGCGTGACCCAGATGAACCTGAACTCTTGATTGGCTTCACAAGCTTTCTAGATTAAAGCAAAGAGGATATTAGTCATTTAAGCATCTGATGTACTACACATTAATTTGATCAGATTGCATTACCTCTTCGTTTCCTATGATTTTATCACAGATTATATTCTACTGCAGCACTTAACTGTGCATAGAGTTCTAGTCACCAGGAGAACCAATTCTGGTTTACTAAAAGGCTTTACATTATATTTCCTCTTAAGGACAATAGAATAATTAAAGCTTTTAAAGGAAAATTTGGATGTTTATCAACACGATTAACGGTAGAGACATTGCTGCACTATTTAATCACAAATCCTCTACTCCCCAGTAAAAAATTGTCCAGAGAACTTAAACTAGAAATTAAAGTTTTATCAGCGACCTGTTAGAAGGTCCTGTTACAAGGCAGAATACTGCTTACATACAATACAAACTATCTGAACTATGGATAACTTGTAGTGATCTTATATGGGAATGCATGCAACATAATCAGTTGTGTTATTTTTGTTTGAGGCTTTAATTTTAATGTATGCTTATATGAGCAGCTGGGATCTGGCTTTGTTTTAAATCATGACATGAGTCTTGAGTAAAAGAATTTAAATGTTTCTGAAAAAAGCTGTTTTAACACACCACTGGCTTAAAGAACAAACCACTGGGTGTCACTGTCTTCAAGTGAAAAGACTTTTTTTTTTTTTTTTTTTTTTTTTTTTTTTTTTTTTTTTTTTTTGCTAGCTAATATGATAAAATCTTAAGGTAGGCAATTACTGGTTTACTTTTCTGATAGGCTTGGCTTGACACAGGAAGGGATTATGAAGGCGACAGCATGGTTACTGATGGTTACAGACAAGACTTTTCAACTGGTAAAATAATGAAGAATGGCTTCTTGGTGTGCTGGGAAGTGCCTGATGTAGGCAACCTGGCTGGTAAATTGGGGTCTGTATAGGAAATAGTGGGACACATTCCTACAGAAAAGCTGACTCTCACCTTTCTTCATTTTTATATCAGTAATCTAAAATTGGAATTCAAGTACCAGTCTGTTTCAGTCTCTCCTGAAAAGGTCTTTATTTTCTCATGAACATAAATTTGTGTAGCTAATGCTCATGGAGTTGACACTGGTACTGTCTGGTTACAGTTGTATGTTCTTGTAATACCTTAGCTTTTATTGTATGCTTGGTACTGTTGAAATATGACAGGTTTGTACTTCCCTTTGAGACTTCATTTCATTCTATTTCATTGTTTAGGGTTGAACTGGCAGCAATGTCAGGTGCCTTCTCTTCCAACTTGTTTTCATGGAACTTGCTGACTTGGTTTTTATATTGCTCTGCATCTGAGGTCATAAACAGCACTGAGGCTGGGGAAGTAAAGGTGCTAATGCTGTTGTTCGGTTAACTACCTGAGCTGGCATTAACCTCTGCTGCATCTGCAGGACTTGGGTATTTCTCTTTCCTGTTCCTGTCTGCTTGCTTCTTAAAAAATAACTGGATTTCTGCAGCTCCTCAGTGGAATTACTTTCATTTCCACTTCAGGCTGGAGTAGTTCTAAAGGACTACATTGTCAGGTTCTGTGTACTGCAAGGGCTGGATTCTCATAATTGCTTTTCTGGTGCATGCCTGTTTGTACTGTGCAGTGTCAGACTGCTGTGTGCTGCATTCACTGCTGTGTCAGCCAGATTTACCTAAATGTCTTGCAGGAAATCGGAATGCTCTGCGGGTCCATTTTGAAATTAAATAACTTAGTGCCAACTTATTAGGAACTTTTCCTTGGACATTTTTAATACACTGATACTTAAAGCAAATTCAGGCTTGAACAATGTAAGATCCAAGCACTTTCAAGCAGGTTCTTCATCCTCTGTAAATCCAGGATACGTGGAACAACTTTCCTGATCAGTACATTGTGGGGTTTTGTAAGTTGTGATGTGGGAGTATTTTTTTGTGACCTGAGCCATGTTTTGTTCATTGTGACATAGTGGCATAATTCTGGAAGATGGGCAACCTTATTTGGTGTTTTCAAATATGAGAAAATAACTATGTATAAATGTCAAATGAAATTCCTGGCTGCACTATGTTTATTCTGAATTCAGTGTACTCTCAGGGCTCCAAAGTTTTCTAGTGCTGCTGATTGGCTGAACAATTAATGAAAGGTGAAGTGAAGCTTGAACTTAAAATCATTAATTCCTTGGCACAAAAGTGAAGCTAATAAAAGAACAGCTATGAACGTTACATATAGTATTACAGAACCAGGTATGCTTTCACAAAGTTGGTATAGGGTATTTTATTTCTACTCCTGTCATAATCCACAGACAGTATTGAAGGATAACAAATTACCTAACTCCTAAGAAATACTCTAGGTCCTACATAACACTTAACAGCTTTGATGATCTTAGATAATTAATATAAGGTTCTCTAAAAATTTGAAAAAAAATTTTAAATGTTTAATTTCTGGCACAAACTGGGCAGTTGCTTCCCAGTTAGAGAATGCAAGCTCCAATTAAGGCTTTTCCTGAGGCAAACTTTAAATGTGATGGGAGGAGCAGGAAGACTCATCAACTAAGTCAGTTGTTTATATTTTATTTGAGAGAGCTTATGCTGACTCTTTATATACCTTTGTAATGATAGTCTCTTTTCCTTCAGGGGAGTATAATCAAAAGTGCTCCATTTTTAAGGCAGGAAACTTTCAAAACTTTATATAATTTATATTCCTTCCAACAAGAATTAAAATGCACTGGAGCACATTGGGTTTAATTTCTTTGGCTGGTGTCTCCAAACAAGTGTTTGAAATAGTTACATGTTGAGCACCTGTCTCTCCTCAGGAGTCCTGAAGAGTCCAGGCTTTAGTCATTCAGATTCTCTCATATCTTGGCTAATAGACAATTAATTAACATTAATTAACAATTAATTTTTTTTAGCCCAGTATGTGCAACTAGTTTGCAGCACTGAACAGACTTTAACTCTTAGAGCTGCCTCTCTCTCTGTCTTGGCATGTAATCATCTTGCTCCTGGATTTACAGGTGAGTGAAGGCAGCTCAGAGCACAAGGCAGAAAGCAACCAGCATTGTTGGTCTTCATCCTGATTAGAAACAGGCTTGTTCTTCCTGGGGGTAGAACTGCTGAGGAGAGGGACCTGAAACATAGTATAGCAGACTTCTCAGTGAAAGGCATTCAGATTATTGGCAATTAGCTTATAGCAGAGGATGAATGAGAATAAATTATTTTTTTAAAGTACCATTGGTAATATTTTTTTTTTCCTTAAGCTTGTTGTGTTACCAGAAGATAAATGGACAGATAGAGTTACAAAGGGAAGTTTAGCTCTAAGTGCAAGACAAAGTTGCCTCCTGAAATTTTGCTGGAGCTTTTAATGATATTTGTGCTTATACCAAATACTAAAGTTTTAGGGATGAGTTTAATACTGACAGTCTGTGTCAGTTGTTTGTTTTTTTTAATGAAAAGGTGGTTGTCACAGCTTTTTGAAGTAAAATCTTTAGGATGTTTAAGATACACTGTGCTTGCAGTTTTTCTGAACATTAGTATATGCAATTAAATATGCAGGATGGAGCTGACTTGGTGCATTGTGCTGTTTGTAGTTCATTGATGATGGAATGAAATCTGAAGCTTCAAAATCATTATTCTTGGTCTTTTTCTGCACTTGGCTCAGTTGTGAGAAACTTCAGCCTCTGAGTATCAGTGTCTTAGACGAACTTACTCTAGAATGCTTATTTTAAAGAAGAGAAGTGTTGGGTAGCTAAGAATGCAAGGAGTTAGAAAGGGTTGGCAGTGCTTATCTTTGGGATATAGATGATGCTTATGTTGCAGGGTCAGTGTGCACCAGGAATCCTACTGAAGTTGGTAATGACTTGCACAGGTCTGTGACAGGGTCCTCCAAGCATGCTGTGGGGGAGCTAAAAGGTAGGTAGAGGGTGACCTGAAGGCAGGAATAGAACTAAAGCATCAACCTTTAGCACAGTTCTTGTTCACATCAGCTGTTTGTAATCCTTAGGCACTGGTAACTGATACATATATATGTTCTGTGTCATATGTGGCCATATTCATTCATTGTCTGTATTAATTTGTGTGGCTTACTGTGGTATTAGAGGAAGCATATTTTAATACCTTAATATCTCAGGATATGCATTTAATACTGTGTATTCCTCGACTATATGCTTTCTGTGAGGCCTTTAGCAAGTGATTTCATTTGTGTGTGTTTTTTTTTTTTCATTTGTGTTTTTTTTTTTTTAGTTATCCTCAGCAGGGCTATTTTCAGGAAGAGGCCAAGAGCCAGTGAGTTGCTTGGCAGTGGTAAACACCTGGCCCACCTAGACAGTGTTAGCCAAGTTCCCCTCTCTGTTTCAATAATGTTGCATGATAAACAGCAAGTTCTTCCTAAATAAAACATTTGAGAGCCAGGAGTCACAGTAGGTAAGTTAGCATTTTCTTTTCACATCTAATGGCAATTTTGACTGTAAGCAAAGTGGGAAGAGATGGTATAGTCTGGATTGTTCCAAAGAAGATCCTCCTACAGCTACTGAGGCAATGTTTGACTATTGCATATCACAGGGGAATAGGAGACAAAGTGGTTCAGATGTAGAGGCATGGAACTGGCAACAAGAATGTAACGGGGAAAAGCTTGTGTTTTGCATTACCCCATGATGTGATTTCTCTTTGATCCCATGAGCTGTTGTAGTTTCCAAGTAGAATATAATTGGAAAGCATGTGGACCTCCATGTGGTGTAATAGAAAAATATGTTGAGAAAAATAAATCACTAACAGCTAGGTTTCTTAGCTGTTGCTTTGAAATTCTCTAATTGTATTATTAGCAGATGGTGCCATTTCCATTGTCTCGCCTCACAGCAGTCTTTTCCAAAAAAAAGGAACAAAAAAGTACTCTTCATGCCTAATTATAGGACCGTTTCATCTGGAAATGTTGCCTTAGTGATCTGCCTCGTAGCTATTGTTGAATAGTGGTAGATGAGGTATCACTGATTCATACATCTTTGTAAGAAAATATGGTGGGTAACTTATTTCCAGTGTAAAGTAAAACTGTTACCTTGCTGTATTATTCAATCTGGTTTGCTGAAATCTAGAACTATCAATGTGAATTTTCTACATGTCAGGTTCTCTAACAGTAAAAATTGCTTGCTGAGTGTTTGTTGTGCAGGCAACCTGTGGACCCTGGCAGCATTTAGGAATTTGCCATCTCTTTATGGTCTAAACTATAGCAGGTTTTATGCGTTTTGTTTGCCTCTACCAGCACGGATGCTCATGCAGTGTGTCACTATTTCACTGAAAAGGTTGTGATAACCCCTTTTGCCAGTTGAAACATATCTTGTAAAACAAATGCAGCTTTTAGGCAGTTCAGCTGCACTTCTTGCTTAATGAGTTGGAGAAATTTTTGACAGTTCTGTTTCCAGAAGGGTACGGTTGAATCTTTATATCTTTAATGTTTTTGAATACATGTGCTCGTCAAATAGGCTACCAAAACTGCTAGTAAATGTAAATACCTCCACAAATTTGTATTTCCCAAATCTAACCACTTGTACCAATTGCCATATGGGTATAGTGTGTACAATGGGCTATTAAGTATTACATGATTATCCAGATGGATGTAGAACTTCATGCGGTGTTTTAATTTTCTGTAGTAGGAAAGGCATCTTTAAATCAACTTTTTTACATTACTTACATAGATGTATTTTGAAATGAAAAAGTAAACATCTTAAATTGGTGTTCTTTGTTGAAGTAATAAGAACATCTGTGATAAAGCCTGAGAGGAAGAGTTATAGTCAAACTAATCTTGATAGAAACATATCAAGAAGTTGCCATTTGAGGTATTGACTCATAGATAATCTCTTTTAAGGCTTTGCTACAACTTTCTAACCTCTGTGCCTAGGAATAGTCTCAAAAAGAAATAAAATCCTTTTTCTCTAGTGGCTATCCTTCAGAGTGTGAGCTATGGAGTACTATGTCAGTGATTAAATGGTAATCATTGTCTAAATGCTTGTTTTTACTGTAGAAAGCTACTGCTGCCAGGTAACTTCTCTGTATTGCTTAAGATCTTGCAGCAAGACAAAAGCTGTCTTGAAGTGGTGGAATGGTGAGCTGAATCCATACAGCATGTGCAGTGTTCTGAATGCTCTGCAGTACAAGTTCATTACCAACAACGCAGAACATGGGACAAAACAGTGTCCTGAGTGATCCAGGTTAGGTAATGAAATGCCACATGGCTTAACCTAAACAAAGCAGCCTCATTTAAGACTTAGAATCCTAGGATTTAGAACTTGGATTAAAGAGCAATTTATGTTGTACAATGGTGAGGTTTTTGTTGTTAGGAATTGAGGGTTTTCTTGATTTTAGTGTCATCTGGTCATTTCTGAAGGATGTATTCATATTTCTGTTCTGGACATCTGTAGTGACATCATTGCTGCAGCATATGTTTATACAAATTATCAGGGTTGAAACCTAATCATGTTTTCATGCCTTGGTGGTTTTAGATTTCAAGGTATGTGGTGGGCTCTCTAGGGCTGATGCTGGTTTAAACTGAAAAAACTCTGTCTCTATTGAATCCATATTGTAGATACTGCTGGCTTGGAATGTTCCCTGCAGTAGTGGGTTAAGCAAGAAAAGTAAAAGGAATGCATGAACTTAGGGTGAATTTGTTTGTATGTACAGGAATTGCTTAATGTGCTTCTTATAGAGTGAATCAAAGAAAGGGCTGCACAAAAGCCTGAATTGTACAGTAGGCATTAATCTGTGACTCTCACTTGAGTTGTGTTTGTATAACCCTGACAAACAGTGCTTGCCTACACTGACATCCAAATCAAGTGACCTTTTGCAGTCCTCAGTCACCCACTCTCAGCAGCAAACATCAACTGAAACTATACAGAAGGTACTTGTATTTTCTTTCAGGAATTGGTAAGCATTTGTCCAAAGAACTCAATGGCTGAAAAGCAGATCCTTCTGGAATGATCCAGGGGATGGGTGGTAGAAGGGAGGATATATGAACATCTGGTGGGTGGAAAGGCTAGGAATGGAAGAGAATAAAGGGCAAGCTCACATACAGGTAAATCACATATGCCTTGCCATGAATGAAGCAGGGATTGCAACTCAAGCAGTTTTCTGTGCAGGCAATTGTACAGAGACATCAGAGAATCCTAAGAAGTGGGGAAAAAGTTTATTTTTATTACCATGTTTGTTTTCCCCCTAGAATTTTCCCGTTTGAAGTGCTGTTTATTAAACCAGTGAATTTATCAATTGCAATTAGGGAAATAAGTTTTCTCAAAATAGTGTTTTGTACATTGGCTTTGCAACATTTCAAGGTAGGGGCTTTGCTGATGTCTGATAGTAGGTAAAATTTCAAAATGAGACCACCTTGCTGTCAAATTCAGATTAAAGTTTGGATTGGACTAATATTTTTGTAATAATACAATTAGAATGTTAGTAAATTTAAAACTCTTACGTACTTTGGAACTTTGGTGTTGCTGGTGGAAGAGCAAACCTCTTCTACAGCCTGATTGTTTTACTGAAGCTCTGTATGTTGGTAAACAATTAAACTAATCAAGAAAGTTAGGACCCTCAGGGTACCACCAGGCTTTAATTGTTTTTACCCAGGACCCACACATAACACTGCACATGCCCTGGAGCTTCCTCTGAGCTCAGTATGGGGCCTCCAGTTACTGCCAAAGCTTTATGGTAGGAGTGCCTGTCTGGCAATTCTTCCTGGAGGGACCTCAGCCCTAGTCTGTGTGTAGTTCATCTCCCACATGGACCCTTGGCTGTGCATTTTAACATCATCTCCAGACTTATCTCTGTCCCGTTCTCCTCCCCCTGGAGATTGCTGTGTGGCCCTTGGCTCCAGGTCCTCTTTTTATACTGACAGGTTCTGCTGCAATGCTGCTGACAGTAAGACTTACCCCAGTCTGGTGAATATTTTAAAGGAGTGATGATTTTCTTTATTAAAATGGAATTTTTAAGAGTTCCAAGAAGTCCTTCATCCTTCATAGCAGCTGCCATGGGGCTCATTTGAAGTCCCCCCAAGTTATTCCATTGACTATGGTTTTTGCAGTGGTTTCTGTGTTTTCCTTGGCTAGAGCCAATGCAGCTAAAGCAGGAGCTCATTGCCAGGGCTGGCCCAGTCCTGCTGTCAAGAGCAGCCAAAGAAGCCAATGATGTTATCTCTGCATAGTTCTTCCCCTGCCATGTAGAGACACCAGGTCGTGTGGTTCTTCATTCTAGAATCACCAAGCATCTTTTCTAAGGACTGAGCAATCCTGATATTTGCACAAGAGGGCGAGCTGTTTGTTCTTGACAGTTCATTACATTTTTTCCAGTATCTTTTAGTGGGTCTGATACAGATCTGGTGTAGAACCTGAAGAGTTCAGCTCTTAAAGTAGAAGCTTCCAATTAGGCAAATCCTTAATGGGATAAATTTTCAGGGTATCCAAACTGTAAGAGCTGAAAGGTGAATCATAGACTAACTGTAACTTTTAAGACAAAGACAGGTAAAGATATGGATATGTGCCTGCATGGAAAATTCTGCTGAAAGCTTATCTTCAGCCTCCTTTTCTATGAAATTCTGCCAGTAACTTAAACAATGAAGGATTTTCTTCCAACAATGAAGTCATAATAATATTCTCTGGCTAAAATATCTCTTTCTTCTGAAAGCAGTACTCAATAGCCTGCTGCTAAATTACTGAAAAAGTGGCATTGCAAAATTAAGGTAGTAACTGACCAAGTAGTTTATGGTATCCTGAGCTGAACAAAATTCAGTAGCTACATTCTAGAGACAAACCTAGAATGCATTCCTATAGTTGAGATGATTTGTGGTGTTGCATCATCAATATTGTTATTCTCGCCCTGTATTCTGTGTTTCTAAGTTTGTTTCCTAACCTGTGTCTCTCCTCACTGAAGTGAAATTCAGGCAAAGTGGTACAGTAACTAACAAGCTGGAGGTTGTACTGCTGTTGTATTTAACAACCTTTATTTTTTTGCTTCCCAAATCAAAATGCTAGAGCACCTGTAGTTGTTGCTCTAAAAAGTAGCACATCTGGCAAGTTCTACTTTTCTGTCGTTCAGAGCTTTACTTCCTGATCACTTGTTAATGTGATCAACTCCCGTTGGACTGAAACTATTCCAGTGCAGCTGGTGAAAGCCAGACAAAAAGCTCTCATGTGCATCTGAACATGGGGCAAGACCTGATAGATAGCAATGCTCAGGCTTTTGAAGCTTTATCTTTCTTAATCAAAACTAGGCAATATCAGAATCTTTCTTTTCTTTCAGTGCCAGAGATGCACTGGCTGGCAGATACCTCGTGATCCTCTAGGGGCCTGGGTGGGTTTTTCTTTTTTGTTGTTTTGTTTTTGCTCATGGACTCTTTAATCATAGCAAGTGTGACTGGGGTCTCAAACACGTAATACAGAAGTGTTCCAATGCTGATGAATACAAGATCTTATCAATCTTTCAAAAATGTAATAAGGTCTGCCAACTCCTGTATTTCCCTTTCTTCAAGTTTTCTTTACTGTTAGTGGGGGGTCCATTTGTTTCTTTGTGTGTGTAATGATGGTTCCATGGGTGTGGTTGGCAGCAGTTTTGTGTTGTGACACTGAAGTCTTCACTGTATGCACAATTACTGCTATACTTAGGGGTAGGACAGTGATCTAAAGTGGAGATTATGAAGAGCATTATGGAGCCTGGAGAATAAGTTGGGTGGGGGGGAAAATGAGGATAAAAATAACAAGAGGGTATAACAGTAGCATGAACTGTATAACATCACAAGAGATCATTCACTCTGGAGCTGTACCAACAATTCACCAGTTCTTCAATGTCTGTTCTAAACTGGATGCACCAAATGAATGGTGTCAAAGACACTGTGTGTACCACAAAGCTGCTACTTCACTCAGATGACAAAAAAATCAGCACCTTGTTATCACGTTTCTTCACAGGAGGCTTTTGTTTTTTTATTCCATGTTTCATGGAGGAACTTTGTGCCTGGGAGTGAATAACATAGTGGATCTAAAATTTCTTTTCCTCCAGTCCCTCTGTTTCAGGCTATGCAGTAGATACCTGCAGTTCTTTGGCAACTTTTAAACTCTGTGAAGGAACCACAACCTTTTTTTTTTTTTTTAATCTGTGCAGTAAGCTTAAAATCTTGCTGTCTAACCTACCGGTTTTGAAAAGGTTGGGGTGCTCTGCTGCCACACAGAGCTATCAGAACAGGTTAGTGTTGTTCTGTTAGAAATGGGATGGTACCATGTATGGAAGCAATTTCTTGCAACTTGCCATGTTTCATGTTACCTCTGTACTCCACCAGTTCACCTTATTTTATTTGTTTGGAGAAAACTGGTGGTAGGGAGAAGCTAACCTTTTTCTGGAAAAAACGTGCTAAAACTGGTTGATTTACTGACTGTCTTGTTTCTACTCAAAGTCTTTTAATCTTCACGCTGTTGTTCCCCTTGTTCTCCCTAGCTGCCTTGCAGGCAAGGTTACCTGTTGCCACAGAGGCTTCTTTAAGGTTTTAAAGCTGAATAAACTGATGCCTGATCAGTGATGGTGAAGGTTGTTGCATTTTGAGGAGAGGCTGTTTGTATTTGTGGAGGAAGAGGGAAGAGTTGTATAAATTCAACAGCACAGAAATAGAAGAGATCCATAGATCAACTTTGGCTTGAAATTATGAGCAAATTTTATTAGACCATTCTGACCATTTTCCTGTAAGACTGACATGAAGCCAGGCATGGGATAGATGGGTTTATGAAGTGTAGCACTTTGATCCATTGGTCATTTGCACTGAGTCATTTCATAAGAAAAATGGGACTGGAATGAATTCAAACTTGGTTTTATGACTGATAACTTCAAATTGTTGTTTTTCTTAGGGTTTTTTTGCAGTTTTTTTAACATCTTCCTTCATCTCTGTTGGTCAGTTTTAAAGCTTGTGCTGATATTTCAAAGGATTTTGGCAAATTCTGCCAACTCGTCCTGGACTGGTTTTATGTATAAAATGAGTTTTGTGTCTTGAATACCTCTACCTGAGTCATGGCAAAAACTTAGATTAGATGCATTACACCCTTCTTACAGCATGTCTGCACTGTGCTCCCAGCACTGAGGGAGAGGCAGTGGCTCTATGTGCTGTCTTCTCCATCAGCCAAATGATTCAATCTAAATTGCTCTGTTACAGTCAGGAGGGTTACTTTGATCTGAAATAAAGCCTTATTTCCAAATAGTGATATTCCTAGGTGCAGTTAATTTATCCAGACATTTTGGTAGACAGAAGCTGATGCATCATCTTCATCCCTGTCTTTAAGGATGTAGACTTCTCACTTCAGAGAAAGCTCAGCCCTGAGTGATGGAGAGCAGTGCTCATTGGCTCGTGCTGATAATTATAACCTGAGCATTCTGCATATCCTGGCAAGTGGATGTGGACATGATTCAAATACAGTTTTATGTCTGAAACTGGAAAGCTAGCAAGAAATCTTGGAAACTGTAATGTTTTTTACCTGTATCTTGTGAAGATAGACCTGCTTTGATGGACTGAAATGTATTAATATATATACAGATGTCCAGTTGAACTTCTTAAATTAATAGTTACTGATTTAGCTTTAAAAAAGGATGGCACAAGATTTGGTAACATCAGAACAAACAGTCCTGTACACACTTGTAGGATGAAAGCCAATGAACCTCTGAGGAAGTAGAAAGTGAGGTTTTTTTTATTGTACTGGGTTTTTTAATCCTAAAGGTTAGTCTCATTACAGCCAAGTGGATGCCCAAACCAGGTACTTTTATCTCTCAGCTACGTTACCTTGTGTCTACTTTCAGTATGCCACTGACATGAGGCTTGTTTGGCTTTGAATTTTTTCAAATTGAAGTGATAATGAGTATCTGAGGCCAACTTCCATACTAGTCGGGTTTTACATGAGAAACTGCAATATAAATGTGAAGATGGGAAACAGAGTTCCCACCCACCTACCAGCATCACCCATCACCAATAGCTCATCTGCAAATGATAATCCATAAACTTATCAAACGGAAAGGAAGTCTTTCAGTTGTTTTCAAGCTGCCTGTGTGTCAGCTTTGCTGTCAACACCTCGTCCCCTTCTTCCCGGATACCTCTCCTTTGTCCTGTGTCTGGAAAAGTTGCTCATGTTGCAATGAAAGGCCTGATGCATGTATTGGATAAACATCAGAGCATTAGCATTTCATAGCTTTGTGTGATGTGATGTGCTGTGGCTTCTCTCCAAGATCTACTGTTTAATTTCTTTAGTTCCACTCTTCTGCTAACTTCAGTTTAACTGCCTGCCCCCACACCATTTCCTTTTCCCACCAAAAAGCAAAATTATTTTACTTCTTGTTGTTTCCAAGAGGAGGATTGATACAAATTATTTATAAACATAATTTAATCAAGGGTTGAACTTGCCCAAGGACAAAACAAAACTTAGCAGTGCAGTTGAAACACTGCACCTTAAGAGGGCTTTAATTCAGAGAAATATTTTGCTTTAATCTTTCTTGCCTCGACACGTGTTACATTTTTTCCCCCATCATTTTTTTCTAACCCTGATATGTGCTTATATATGAAGACATTAATATGTTGAAGCTCTGATGAAAGGAAATTGCAGATAAAACAATTTGTTTTGGGAAGAGCGTGGGCCAAAAGTGAGCCCTCCCTTGATGTGTCAGTGAAGAAATAAACAGAGGAGGGAGGAAAAATGCTGGAGAAACAAATACAGAGATTGGACACAGTAACACTGAGTTTACAAACAGTTTGTATTAAGCAAACATTAAGACGGGAAACCTAAGCAAACATGAAGTTCCCCAGACACATGAAAGTCCTCACAAGTAAGATTTAAAATATAACAGAAGATACGAAGCTTAAATGATGAGGTGATTGTTTCTCTTTGCAGTTTGCCTTCTTGAAAGGCCTTAAAACACAAGTTCTTCATGTTCTTCCTCAGGGATTCCTTTTGCCCTGTGATGATAATCTTCTTGTGCTGACCAGCCACGAAGAATCATTTTGCTTTGTGGAACGCTTGGAGGAAATGTTTTTGCTGGCTTTGTATCCCATGGTTACTCAGGCTTTCTGACTTGTTATCTGCATGGCTTCCCCAGACTTTGCTGTGCTCTTAGGAGTGTCTGGCCATAGGAAGGAGCTCTCAGAAAAGGTAATATCTGGGAGCATGTCAGCTCTCTGTCACCAGAATCATTAATGTGCCTGCAGAGATCTTGGAGAGGGAACTGAGCAGTGAGCACTTCCTCATCTGCACTGAGCCAGGCTGAGCCACAGCCTGAATGGCTTTCTCTACTTCATGCTTCACAATTTTCAGGTGTATGGAGAATATTCTTCAGCACTGTGGAGCTTTGCTCAGGCAGAGGCTATAGCAGAAAGCAATGATTCTTACTGAAATTCATGCGGGGTTATAATGCACTAAGTACAAGGTGTGGGTAGCTGACCATGGGAATTCTCTATAAAAGTCTGTGCTACTTAGGTAGAAAACAAATCTAAGTAGTGAAATTCTGTCCATTGTACAGAAGCACTGGAAAGCTGATTTTTGTTTACAAATTCATCTGGGTGTTGCTCTCTTGTAAATAGGGTTTTTTTAGTTTCACTCTTTTTAGTGAAAATTGAGTTAGACATAAATACAAGTACCAGTTCTTGTCCTTCAAGTGCTTGCCTAATTCACTATTGCTTAAAATATTCTGGGAAAAACATTGTCCATAAGGTGAGAACTATAGATATGGATTTTATCAATAGCCACAAGGTAGATAGTCTATAGAACCAACGTGTTTATTGGATTAACTCTTCCAAGAACTAGAAAGAAGATTCTATTAATGAATCGATGATGAAAGTGGTTATCCTACAGCTGATACAGCTCTTCCATTGAGTTCTTTGAGGGTACTCCCATGCATAGTTTTAGGAAATGTACTTTTTATAGTAATTTGATCTTCAAGGATAAACAAATCTGGCTTTAAAAAATAGCCATAAAATGCACCTGATAGTACTGTGTTCTGTGATCCTGACATTCCAGTAATTTATCTGAAAAGATTAAGACTTAAATGTGAAACAATTCTGGTCTGAAGACAGAGAATGAGTGCAAATAAAAAGATACCTATTAACTTAAGAAAAGAACAATAGATCAGAGTCACTTTGGATATTTGAGCAGTGAAATTCATCTTGCATTTAATGAAGCAGAACTAGTGATGATGCTGGGTTTTGTGATGTGTGTTACACAATGTGACATAACATGGCAGCTCAGGGGGTTTTATGGAGCAGTGTGCCATGTTGTAGTCAATCAGGATTATCAGAAAACTTGATCATGCAGCGGTGACAGTGCTCTGGGATGTACTCAGACTTGTAATTCTTGGCTGCTTTCTTTACAAGTTTTCAGCTGGGGGCAACAGAACTTTTACCTTTTGTGTTATTGCCAGTAAAAATAGAATTTAACATTATAAAGTTAGTCAAATGAAGGTGATCAAATGATCTTTCTCTGCAGAAAGATACAGAGCTGTCACTTGATGCCTGAGAGATGTAATATACATTAGTTTGTAAAATGTATCATAAGTACTACAAAATGTGTATTTCATGGGACACCAACCTTCCAATTTCTTAACAGGAAATGCCTGAAAAAATGCAGTTTTAGAGGAAAGAGTACTAATGGCAAACATTAAGACTGAAAAATAAATCGGATGCCTGGCTTCTGACAATGCAGTGGTGTAGCCTGTCTCACTGGGATTTACTGACTGAAGTTGGAGAAACTTTCTGCAAAGAGCTGACTTAGATTTCTGTCATGCTTTGGACAGTTTTTTATTATGCATCCCAACAAGTGTGTCTGCAGCATGTTACCTTCTTTGGAGACTGAGTTCAAGGAGCATCTTGGTGATGCTTGCAGTTGGATTGTCTGGTTTTAGACAGTCCTGTGAGGAGCAGAGAGTGAGATGGGATGCTCCTTTTGGGCCCTTTTCAGCTTGGGGTGTTCTATAACGGGCTCATGTGACTACTCCAGGATCATCATGTAGAGTTTGGTTATTTTCTCTTGCAGATCACTTCTTATGAAGTGATTGAGGAGGTGTAATAGGGATTCTTCACCCCAGTGGTTTAAGAAATTGATAGAACTGACACTTTGTTCCCTGGAGGGTAGTGTTGTGGCTGGTGGAAGGCTATAAAGCAGTATTGCCTTCAGTTCTACATATCTGTTACTAAAAGAACATTTAAGCCACCACTCATTTATGCTCTTGTGAGGAATGTGTAAAATGTTTTGATCTCTATTGCTTGTAGGGTAATTATATGTTTAAGAGATGAAATGGGCTGTTGTGCTGATTTAGATGCATGGCTGCTTTCTTTACATGTCTTTGAAAGCAACTGTTTGCTTGGGTAGTTTCATACCTGGGAAGTTGTGGTGACATTCTTGTCCTGCTTTAGGCAGTGTCTGTACAACACGCCAGGAATTGCAGCAATGGGGGAACTTCACCCGTGCAGAGTCCTGTGCATGTACAGAAAAAACATAAATTGAGATGTTTTTATCCTGCATAACGCAGAAATTGGGATTCTCCATGGTTATGCACATGCATGTATTACCTAACAAATTGCTAGTGTACTTCTTTCCCTGAAGTAAACTGAAAACAAATACTTCAGTTAGGAGAATAACTCCAAGCATGAAGCCCTCAAGGAATCAGTGGGAGGGAGAAATGTCTTTTGGGAGGGACTATCAACAGAAGAGACGTGAGAGCAACAGGAAGAACTGCAGAAAAGGGTCCCAAGGATGGATCTACCACCCTGTAAATCTACATGGTACAAAGCTTTACAGTCTGACCTCCCATCCTCACCCTCCCACCACCAACAATAAAAACTTCATGGTTCAAGGTCTTAAGAGAAGTGGTTTGGTATTATAAACAGAAGAAATCAAAAAAGGCAGTCTTTGTGTTGAGGGAAATACACGAGTGTGCTATAATTATACAAAAAAGGATGGCAATCAAAGATGCCAGATTCCATTATCTGCCAAGCTGGAACAATGTGTAGGCCCCACGGTTTTTGGCTCATTGGATTAAAAGCAATATGACTCATAAAATCTTAGCCTTAGGAGTCTTGTTCATTATGATAATTGGTAATTTAATTAAATTTCTGAAAACTAATGAAGAGCAAACAAATTTATATGATTTACCACTCCTGTAACTGACTCTAATGGAGTAGGTGTGACTGGAGCCAGTTCCATCCCAAGATGAAACAAGCTGCCTGGTGCTTTCAGAGAAGATTCTTGTCCATCCCTGGACATTTACAGGGATGATGAGGCTCTCTTGGTATGACAGCAGTCCAAAGATCTATCCAGGGATGATAGTAAAAGAAATAATGCTCCTGGCAGAGCATCTACTTTCACTTTTTGGTCTAGATATATCTTGTGGCTGTAATGAGGCTTTTATATCAATAAAAGGAGCTATTGACTTAACCTGTTAAGAACTGATGGAACACATTTACCTGTAATGGTTGAATGGATATTTGTATGTTGGGGGTTGACTTGTTCGTTTGTGGAATTTTCAGTGTCTGGTGAAAGAAGCAGTGGTAGAGTCACATTTTGGGTTTAGAAGAAATGTGTTCAAATTATTGCAATCACCAAAAAAGTATCTACATAGATAAATGGCCATTGGTTTGGAAGAAATGTGTTCAAATTATTGCAATCACCAAAAAAGTATCTACATAGATAAATGGCCTTACATGTTTAATTTTGAAAGCCACTGCATTGAAAGCTCTTGATAATTTGGTCCTCTTTAGTGCCAACTCTTGATGGTACTGCTACACCCACAGAGCAAGCTTTAAGCTATGGGAAGAAAGAAATATGAACTTAGTTTTGATAGGTTTTTAAAATACTCAAACATTGTTTGGAAGATTGAGTTACATGTTTTTCCATAAGTACACAAGTATTATGGACTCTAGAGTTGAATCACTGAAATCATCATTGTGGCTCCTGCAGTTGCTTTTTTACCTGAGAATTGGCCATTGACTGATCTTACCCTGGGATTTTTTTTTTAAGCCCATAGCATTTTAACATCTGTTAAGTACATAAAATATAGAGCAAGTCTGTGCATGTGTCACAGTGTTAAAGTATGCCTTGTGAGAAGCCTGATTCCCTCCCTTTAAAAATAAATAGATAAAAGGAAGAGAGGAAATCCTTTTAGCAGCAGTGGTAGAAGACAAAGGGTAAACAGTGTGTGTAGGAGGGGAGAAGTGAAATCCATTTATCTTCCTAGGACTAACTCCCTGCATGCTGGACTAAAAACACAGGAAGCTGTTGTTGTGTCTTCTGCTCTGCTGCTGGTGGATGTACACACTACAGTAGGGAAAATATTACATCTCTCAATGAGCAATAATTCAATTGCTTTTGCTCTTCCTTAGCTGTTAATGTAGGATGGGAGCTATACCAGCCCTGATGCTGACTTAGAACTGTGCAAATACTGCACAAATACTATGGATTTCTAAAGAATTAAATGTGATTTTTTTTCTTTATTTTTGTCTGTTTGTTTTTAAGGAGATCTTAGTCCCTGGGAGTTATACAGCAGTCATGGTTTAGTTTTGCTAACACCAAAATGTTCTCCTGTATGGATCCATTAACTACAGCATTGCCAGAATGACGATGTGGATTCATTTGCAGAAGTGTGAGAAACAGTCACTGGCTTCAGTGTCTCAGGTTTTAGCAAGCTTTTATCTCCAACATTTCTTTTCAGTGAAAAATGGTGCTGATCTAGAAGCATTTCTGCTTTAGTTGATCTGAACTGGAGCTCAACATGTTACTGCAGGAAATCTTCCTGTAACTACCAATACAACTTTTGTACTGCTAAGCTGAGGTTTTTATACTGAATGGTTTGAGAAGCTGTAAATCTCAACAGCTGCTGAGTTCAAGATACTGGATAAAATACAAAAGATGATTTTAATATATGGTCAATATATGGGGCAAAATATGTGGGCAAATTATCACAACATATTCACCAAATATTTTTTTCTGAAATCCACTCCCTTAGTAACTGACCAAAACTTAAAGCACATTTTTGAGCTTTTTTAGGGAGTATTTAGGAACTCTGTCTACCATGTGCATTCTAAGGAGGACTACAGTGTTGTCTACTCATATTTAGTAGAAGTGTCTGATAATTTGATCCTCCAGGGAGTCTGATGCTGCTGATGGCTCTGGGCAATATCCCCAGATTTCAGCACTCAGCTCTGACTGAACTCTGCAGAGGAGTTGTTTGCAGTCCTCTCTTCCTTCATCCCCTTCAACAAACTACCCAGTGTTCAAGATTTTTGGCTGCACTTTATCTTTGTGTCTATTTGTTGTCTTGCAGGCTGCCACTTTAATGCATAGCAGCTAATATGAAAACAAAAATGTCAGAAAAAAACTGTATGAGCGGGGTAGGTAGGCTTCATAGCAAAAGTCAAAAAACTAACTTGAGCAGATTCTAAAGAAAAAATCCATAACTGCCAGCAGGAAGCTGAACACATTCTAGGGAACTCAGCTGTGTTACTGGGAGCTGAGCTTTCTCTTTTGTCATCTCTTAAAGTGTATTTGAAGCACAGGATTTTAGATGCAACAAGAGGTATTCTTGCTCACCTGCCCAGAGCACTGATACAGGTGTGGTGTTGAAACACTGGAGAACTCCAACTGATGGAACTTGGGAAGATGTTTGTTATCACTGAGCTCTGGATGTGCTGTGGTTCTTTACCAGGGATTGAAGAATTTAGTCTTTGAAGATTTGAGCACATCACTTTTTTACCATGTTTAAATTTGCAGCATCTTAAAACATAAAAAGTAAAGAAACATACTTTCACTTCACTTTTTTACCATGTTTAAATCTGATTTTACAGCACCTTGAAACATAAAAAAAAAAAGTTTTAAACACTTTAAATCAAGTTATAACACTAGCTACAAGTAAGTTTTGACCACTAAAAGTCACAGATTTTGTAGCTCTTCAGACAGAGATGGAATGGTGAAATAGCAATCTTTATTATTTTAGGGTTTTTTTAGGTTTTTGTTCACCTTGTTCTGCCTCACTTTGCCTGTTAAAAAAAAAAAAAAAACAAAAAAAACCAAAACAACAAAAAACGAACCAAAACCAGAGCCAGCCATTTGCTCCTTCTTTGTAGCTTCAGAGATACCTGGGGTTTTTATTTCAAGGGCAAATGTGTGGAGTTAAACCTTTCTGGGTAACATTAGGTTACAGAGGAATATTTTTCAGATTTTTTTTCTTTGTGGTTGAAAGCATCTGCAAAATATCACTGCAAGGTAGGCAATGAAAAAGTGACTTTCTGCAGAGTTATGCCATGCTGTAACTCAGAGGTTTTAATAGCGTATCAACTGAAATTTTAGAGGGTTTTTAAAAACCTGTTTATTACTTAAGATACTTTGGGTTTTATCTTGACATTTCCACCTGTATAGTGAATGGCTTGCTTCTGACGTAAAACTCAGTTCTAAATTTCTGTGTCAAAGCTAAATTTCTGTGTGTATATCAAATGATAGAGACACAGAAATTTTGTGAACCCTATCAGGTGACATGATGTTCAAAATCCACATAAGAAAATAATCTTCTGTTTGGTTTTTGGTGCCTAGTACTCTAAACAGATGTTTAAAATGAAATCATTAGGAGTTTAAAAAAAAAATGTTAATAGAGATGAGAATCTAATCCAAGCCAGAATGAACTCTGTCAGACTAAATCATTTAACAATTTCTAGGCTAAACTAGTAGGCTTTCGACTGTGCTGCTGATCTTTGCTGTGTTAATTGTTGGAAGATTTGATACAGGGTTTACACTCTTGATACGGTTGTGGTACTCTGTATCATTCAGATTTTGTAGGGATTTGCAATCCGGTCACGGTTGTGCTATTTTACTGCCAACAAAGAGAATGTCCTTCTCTTGCCACACCCGTTTGTTTGCCACACTTTTTCATAGGGTTATGTACTCGCTCCTCAAGTGTCCACTGAGGCAGCAAGCTGCTGACTCCAGGCAACTGAGTTTTGCACTGGGTTCTGCAAAAAAATATTTAAAGATGTGAGATGCATCATAGGAATTGAGTGTCTTATACCACTTAAATTAAATTGGGTGAAATCCTTTTCAGTTACAAGGAAGTTAAGAAAGAATGCAGACTTAGTGACTGGTGATTCATATGAAGAGCAGACTGAATCAAATGGTAATGTAGCTCCTGATACTGGAAATGAGCACCAAGAAAACAGCTCTCAATGTTTACACTGTTTAGTAGCTGAGAGGCGTTTTTGTCACAAGTATTTCTTTCTGGGATGGACATAGTTACATTTGTCCTCCAAATTGCTTGCTAAAATCTCCTATATCTTTTACTCTTCATAGATTCCAGCTTTATCAGAGTTTAGGCTATACCAGAGCTCTTAAAATTGCTTATCCTCATCTGGGTGTTGGTAGTATTATGAAGTAAGGTAAAGACACTGACAATGGATGTTAAGGTTAAAGTTTGTTTCCTTTACTCTTCAAGATGTAATAGTGCCAGTAACTATTGAGGTATTTAAATTGTGACTCCAGTGGAACAGACAGTGATAGGCAGGTTAAGAAATTACTTTAAGGTAAACTACAGGTCAAGAACAGCCTAGAATGCTTGCTTGGGAGGATTAGAAATTGTCATTAATTAGGACACAGATCATCCCACCTCTGTTACCTGAGGCCTTGGGGTATCACAGCTGACAAAAGGCACAGGCAGCCTCAGTCTGAAAGAGAAACCCCCCATGACAGGCATTGGTAGACCTGACACTGAACTGTTGTGTCTCATGCTATGGTTATGGTCTGCTCAACAGGTGAAAGTTAATTTCTGACTGTTCCAACTGCTGGTGTTGGTGAAAATGTGCATTTTGGAATAGTGGTGCTGTTGCAACTCTCCTTGCATCCAGTGTCAAGGTAGCTCCTGGACCAAAAAGAAATTCAATTGCTGGATCCATGCTGTCTGCTGCTTCCTGCAGCTCTGTAACTAATGATGCTCAGTTATTTCCTAAGGCCATCTAGTGGGGAAATCCTATTAGTAGCTATGTCTGCTGGAGTTAATGGTTGTTAAAAACGGGAGAGATTTGCAAAGACTTGCTTTGCTTTTAGTTACATTCGAGCTTGTATTAACTTTCATTTCAAATATCTATTTTGCAACAACTGAATAAATTCTGTGTTGTCCACCATCCAGTTCAGCAAGAAAAAATAAGAGGCCTTACCCAGAACTTGGAGGGCAAATGGAACTAAAACCAGATTGCACTAGGATTAAATTACTTATGTCTTCTTTTATTTCCTCTGTATGTATGTGAACAAGGGCAGCTAATTTATCTGATTTTGTAAAGACTTTCTTACATGTACCTAAGTCTGGAAAACTCCATAGGTAACAGCAACGGCTTTACAGAAATAACAACTGATATATCAAAGAGGGGTTCTTTATAGGAAAAAAAGGCTAAATGTTCTAGCTAAGTTTTTGTCTGCTTAGGTGACTCAAAGAGTAGTAGTGGGAAGGAAGCTGAACCTCTGGTGGTTCTTTCAGATGCTTTAAGTTTTTATATGTATACTGGGGAGTGACTAGCAGCTGTGTAAAAAAATAAGCATTTTGCTGCTTGGACACTCCATTGACTGGTAAGTTACCTTGTCTTCTACATTTTCCTCAGTTCTGATGTGGTATTTTCATGCTTAATACAAATGATGCTGAACTTGAAGATACTTGATGCTATTTTCAGTACTAAATATTGACTCTACTTCAACAGTTTTGCTTCGTGATTTTATAGGATTGCATCACAATCCTTAAATCAAAGTTTGCTGAATATTTAAAAAATTAAGACAATCTGAGAAACTGAAGTGTTTTGCCTGCTGTCCGAGGCAACCTTATGTTTAGGGTTTTCACAGAAGTGCTCTGAAGCACAGGTACTTATGATTCGGAAGATACAAAGTGTGAGTTACAGAGTGGCTACATAGAGGCATTTCCACATGATGAGCCAGAACAGAAATTAGTCTGAAAATGCATGTCATTATATCCCTGGCTTGCTTTCTGAGCAGATGTCTCTGTGTTGAGTGGAAGCGGTGTAGCTCTGGTTACTACAGAACTAAATTCAGATCAATTCTGCTGAGAGTTTGAGCACAAAACCTGAGCTCAGTGTTCCAGGAACTGTGGCTACACAGATCTTGGTTGGCTGCAGCTGGAGCCCAAACTCAAAACGAGATATACACTGAAATGTTTTGCTTCATTGGGAGTGAAATTACTAAGTAAATTAGAGGATCTGAGACTCGTTAAACAGCTCTGCGAAGGTATGTAAGTATCTGGAGGGAATCAGGTTTCTAATTAACTTCATGAACACTGAATTTCCTATATGAAAATTTGAAGGCTGAGGAGCTTTCAAGAAAACTGCAGGCACAGTGTGTGACGTGTGGCATGGTGTAATGGCCTCGTGTCAGGGCTGACATGCTGGCTGTGTGGGAACCAAATTTATTTGAGTAGAGGAGCTGTGTATGAATTATATTTAACTCTGTATTTCTGTGGAATGGAAGACTTAGCAACAATATATGGAACAGTGAGAACCATGGGCTTTCAAGATTTTGTAAATATGTGAGCAATTTTTGAAAAGCCAATTTAGTACTCAACTCAATATTGATATCAGTTGCTTTGTTCCAGACTATTGGCTTTATTGAAGTAGAAAATGGCAAACCATTTCATCTCTTTAATGTTTGTTAGCTAATGTTTGTCTCCATGTTTTAAATTACAATGCAGAAAATAGTTCAGTGCTTCTGTTCTCTCACTAGTTCCATCTAATAATCAGCTTAAGATAAATAGAAAGCTAAAATGCTTTTATGAGACTTAATAGTAATAACTGAAAGTCTTTAAACTATGGACAGTTTAAATGCTACCAACTGAGCCCAGGCTGTGTGAAGCAGCTAAGGCAGCATAGATTAAATTCCATTTAATGTAGACCTACATGGATCAAAAGCAATGAAGTGTCACCTAGCTGGCTGAAAACATAACCGTTGGGAATTTCCCATTGTCTGGAAGTTGCAGGTGAATTTTACATTTGGGAAAAGGAAAACAAATGAAAAAATACAACCCCCCAGTTATGATATAGGGTGGACTTTGCCAAGTACAAATGCATCTCATAGCTGGTGCTGTCTTGCAGATTACTTCAGATCCAATTTTTAAGCATCTTGTGCAGAGACTGAGAGTGGATCAGTACATTGCTTTACTGAGGCATCCAATTTTTGTATACAATTTAAGCATATTGCTTTACTTCATATGCAACAATGCTGCTGCATGAACTGGTAGCTCAGAATTTTTACCTGATTTTTACCTGATTAGGTTGAGGTATTTTCATGAAGTCAGTTTCAATGGGTATACAGTACATAGTTATGGTAGAATGGATCAGGAAAAGAAGAGGAAGTTTCAAAACATTACCAGAATTGTTTGTCTTGTGCTTCGGTAGACTATGTGAATAAGTAGCTAGCAATTTCACTGTCACAAATGAGGCAGTGCTAAATAAAAAGTTAGGTTTCATTTATTTTTTTTAAAATAATTAAACTATAATACTTGTTAGAAATACAAACTGTCATGTGGTTTATTTCACACTTGCTGAAGGATGCAAATGCAAAGACTTGACAAACACTAAATCTCAGTTATGGCCATTATCTTAATAGAGCAAGCTGTCCCATTTTATCACAGAGCCTTTATCTGGTTTTCTATTTTGAAACTACTCCAAGGCTGTTTACCCTGTGCCTGAGTGCTGTTTCCTACTGATAAATAACTACAGGAAGAAATGAGTGTTTCACTACCCATATTAAAAATTTTTCTTAGCATTAGACAAGAATCCCTTGCTGTGGTGGTGGCAGGTCTGGTGTTAATTCTGTCCATCAGGCAGAGAAGCAACTCTTCTGTTCTGTTGGGTCTTTTTTTTCCTGAAATAAACACTCATTAGACTTACTGAACCTTAGATTACACTCCAACTCCTTGAGTCATATTTAAGTAATACTTCAATGCCACTGTTCATTCTTTCTGCCTTCTTTGGGAAGGGACCTCATTCACGGCCTTAGTTTGCAATCTGATAACTGGACTGAATCTTAAAATCCATCCTTTGTACTTTTTTTCTCTTGGAATAGTCTCTCGATGAATTAAATACTATTGTAAATGAATTTATTTTTCATAGCCTTATTAAAGAATGTGAAGTAGTTGTTTACCAGTGTCTTACATGTCCCACAGCAAGCCTTAAACTAAGAAGGTGAGGAACTGCAGAGAAGGGGCTATGTCAGGAGACCAAGGCAATTGTTGGGGTAAACTGGCAGCTACCAGAGGAAAAGGAAGCAATGGGCAAGGGATCAAAGTTTCTCATTAGCTGTTGCCCTGACACTGTCAGACAGGCACAGATGAAGTAGTGAGTGTGAATAGTTTCATCGTTTAATATTTTGGGGTGCTTTTGGCTTTATTGACTTTGTAAATTTATTATCTCAGAATATATACAAGATGAAACCATGGTTGTTTGTAGCTGCTTTTTAATATAGACATTCTGTTTCAGGTATAGGAAAAGTCTATTGGAGTGGGAAAAATGGACAGGAGTTTGTGTCTGTTATGAGTTATATTTAAGTTTGGTATACCTTGTATAAATATATTATTTGTTAATTTCTTTCTTACACTAACAAACAGAGTTGTCTCTTTGTTTCTGTTTCCATGGAACATAGGTCTCCTTACTGGCTTGGAATAGCATCTTATGGTCTTAAAGTTAAGTGAGAGAAGGTTCTCAAAATTAGACTCCCACTTACAGTAAAAGGGCAATAGAAATATTCACATTAGGTGATGATCACTGCTTCATAACTATTAATGAAAACAGTCTATGTCTATTAGAATGATAAATGGATTAAAATGCAATGTTAGGAAAAAAAGAATACTAAGTAGTTTGATTAAAATGCAATGTTTGATTAAAATGCAAAAAAATCCACCATACTGACTTCTGAATCAGCACTCTGTGTTGTTTAGCTGTAGTTAAACCCTCAAGTAGTTAATGAATTGGGGCTTTATTTTTCTGTTCAGTGATACCCAGGATGCTACATTAAAAAATAAACCATAAGTCAATTCTGGACCTAATTTCTTGTTGTAACTGACAATTTAGTGTTCAAAATTACTTATTTTAAACAAGATTACTTTTGATTTCTGTAGGACATTGCTTTTTAGCCCTCGTATTACACTGTCACTGATGTGCTGCTTCATCACTCCATATAGGAAGTAAACATTTGCCTTGAAATAACTTGAAATAGTGAGAGTTTGTGAGTGCCAGCTGGCTTTTCTAGGAGTTCCTAACAAAAAAAGGAAGGAGCTTGAAAGAAAAAAAAAAAATTTTTTTTTTGGTTGGTTGGTTTTTGTTGTATTTTTTGTTTTTTTTGTTTTAACAAGATGTACTAGTAACATATTTGTCAGTGATTAGAGGAATGTAATGATCTGGGAACTTGTACCTCCCATTATCACTGAAGCTGACAAGAATGCTAGGTATCTAAAACTTATTTCCTGTTTATGGAAGTTTATTTGTGAGTTGAATTTAAATTTAAATGGTGGAAATGGTTAAAAAGATCTTGCCAGTAACACAGAAAGTGAGAGACCAAAAAATGTTCAACTCATTGGTGAAAATAGCATGTTTGATTGTTTTGGATTATTGACCAGAATGTTAGTTCATGGGGATTATTTAATGAACGAGTGCTAAATGGATAGCAGAGGAGTTTGGAGTGGCTACAAATACCTCATGTCACCTGTGGTTTTTGAACTCCTGTGACCTTCTGTGCTCTTTTCTCATAATAAAGTAAAAGCAATTCATCTTTCCCATGTGCCAGTTCACAATCAACTCTGCAGGTCGCAGGTTGTGTGGATGTATTTTTTTTTTTTCAGTAGAATGTTTAGATTCTGCTGGCTAAGAGTCATTTAATTCCTTGCTACAAAGAGGAGACTACTGGACACACCAGTGGGATTTCATCACTAAACCTGGTGTCAGGCAAACATACAAACTCAGTGTGCAGAATTGGCTCTCAGATTGGGGAACATGGCCACCAGGTTTTGTGGTGCACACACACAGCTGGTGCAGCATCTCTGGGGTGGGACCAAATGGATTTTAGGTCTGGAAATTTTGGACGTGCTTTTGTTCCTTGCTTTGTGGGTGCAGTACTGAAGTAGAATACTTGCAAAGAGAACCAGCAATAATTTGTAATGCCACTAGTAGGAGTTAAATGACTATCCACAAGCTTTAAGCAACAGCTCTTGCTTTTGCTTTCCTTTACAAACTTCTGGAATAATTTCTCTTTTTGGAATAGTATCTCTTATTTGGGCTACTGTATAAATCTTTTTGATGGAAAAACCTATAACTTATCACTTAGGGGTCACTAGACACTTTAAAAGCGTGCAAAACAAGCTGATTTTCCTAGTTGCTTATTAGAATCTGTTTAACTCTTAAAACATTAGAAGTTTATTAAGGCTGGTGCATGTCCTGCAATACATTGACTTCACAAGCATTTTCTGGCCTGTAATAATCTATCTGATACTTGCATAAAATCTGTCATAATATGGCCCTAGATTTGATAGCAGCATTGAATGTATTGTTTGGTGCAGGGAAGGACTGGAATTTGGTGGTGGGTGGTAGGGTTTTTTTCAGAAATGCAAATTCTGGATTATCCCTGCAGTGTCTGAGGTTTAGAGTACCAGAGAGTTACTTTGACTTACTGTGATGTGCAGAAGTATTTTAAGGCTAAGACATAAGAGAGCAAATGTTCCCTGTCCTTATTTCTTTCAAACAACAAAACTGTAGGAACTGAACATGCTTCCTATTTAAACATACTTGTTGATGACTGATTTTGAATTAGCTTTTTTAAGGGATGAAGTCTTATACCTTAATGGCTTAACTACTGGCTTCAAAAGGAAGAGACAAAATATTCTGACAACTTTGTCCTCTCTATAGTAAATAAGTGTACCTCATTCATGCTGTTACTGTGTGTGTTCTGTCTACTGTTTCTGGAATGTTTTCCAGTTGTGTCTTTCTGCTTTGTCTGTGAATTGACAGCAATAATTGTATTTGATTTCATGTAAGTACTTAATCAGAGATACAGGTTATTTTGTTTATGCCAACCATTGATTTATGATTAGAAAACATTCACATCTGAAGCCATATGAGAAAAGAAAAAGTTGTCAGAAAGCCCATGAAGAGACAATCACAGAAATAATTTTTAAGATGTCAGCTGTTGTCCAGATACTCGAATATCCAACATCTGGGGGTCAAAATCAGTGTGAAAATGTCCTGTATACAAGCAGAGCAGAGAAGCAGGACTCTTCCAACTCTGAAAAGTAGCTTTAGTTTGAGAGTCAGACCACAGTGGGCATTTCCCTTGATACTGGCTGCTTTAGTGAAACTAATTTTGTCTCCTGGAAATGTGGCAGGTTTGTGACAGTGTTTGGAGAACACAATGTATATTCCTGTAAAGGGACATGTACCTATAGCTTGCTGAACTCAAACACCTCCTTCTAGATTCATCAGAGCTGCAAGTCTTCCTTCTGCTTGCACAATACTGATCATAGTTTGTGGAGATTTTTTAAAATTTGCCATAATTTGACCTACAAAATTCAAAACAATAGAATAACTTAAAGAATCACTGGAGCTTTTAAAGCAGTTTCAGTGCATATCATATGTCAGGAAGTGAAAGCTGTGACAAACTGTGAGCTTTTGTGTCTTTAAGGTGTATTAATCATTGACAAAAAGCTTGTCAAGTACAGATGGATATATTCCATGCTCAGTATCTGTCCATGCTGGCTACCCTACCTCAAGCTTTCTTGTGTCTGCAGTGGATTTTGATATTAATAATCTTATTGTCTTTATTTTCTGTTAAATTCAAGGTGGCAAGGCCAGCTGTAAATGGCAAAAGTAAACATCTGTTTACTTGTCTCCAGAGAGTGCATTGTGTGTATTCTGGATATCAGCACAGTGTACTGAGAAGTATTCAAACAGACATATCTTTAATTTGACCAGGAATATAAATGTGCTACTAACAATCACAAGAGAAAATGCATTTGTTACTGAAATTTCCAACACCTATTTTTTCCAAGTATCATGTAATTAAAGGAAATACAGAAGTAGCTGGCTCCCTCTCAGGATAAGTTGTTTTTAATAAGGATAAGTAAATGCATCTGAAGGCATAGGAGCCTAGTCTGACAGATATGTGTGAATAACAAATATGTATCTAATGTATTTTGAATTGAGTTTTTTGAAAGAAAACACCTTACCATAATGTTTTTCCCCAGATGCATTTACCTCAGGGCAATATTTAGCCAGTACAAATGGTCTCTTCATTATCCTGATGAATTTTTGGTGGAACTGTTATTGCAGAAGATGCTATCAATCAGTTGATATTATTCTGAGCTGTTCAGTAACTTCTCTGAGTTACTCAGCTGTAAGAATCATGTAATTTGAAGGTGTCTCCTTGTATGGAAGATTTCCTTTCCATGATAGTTGCCACAGAGAACCATTGTCCAAAACTCCTGCTGTGTCCATCTTGAACTTAATCTGTCTGCATCTTATTATTCCATTTCACTTTGAGGCTTCTGTAACCTTATTAGTGTACTACTCAGGTAAGAGCTGAACAAGCAAATGATTGTTGTGTGGTGTTGATCAGGAAAGTTTATTTCTGTTTAAGCAGCATTTATACATAAAAGAAGTTTAGCATCAGGTTTTCTCTATGCTTGTTGTCTCCTGAACAGGAAAACATGTCAGGGTGCATAGAAGAACTGTTACTGTAACATGTGTTGGTCTTTAGGAAGAAATTGGAATGATGCAAGATGACATCAGCCAAACATCTTGTGCTCATGGAGCTGTGACATTCCTCTGAGTGCAGAGCAAAGCTTCCCGGATGGGCTGTGCACAGGAGCACAGATCACAGTCTGTGCTGGTGGGAGGAAGAGACTGAGTTGCTTAAATCTGGAAAATACTTTGCCTGTGTATTTCAGCATACTGACCTGTAACTGCTAACTTCTAGAAAGGTTCTTTTCCAGTAACAGATTTCTAAAGTCTGAATTCATTACATTCAGACCAAGTGCTTCAGATCTCAGCTGTGTGCAGATCTCAGTGAAGCAATGGATGTGTGAGGATGGGTGTCTGCACAGCCCCTCTCTGAGCAATGGCTGCATGGTGTGTCACAGTAACCGAATGTTAGCGTGCTTAGAGGGTGATAACTCACTTGGTAATTCCTAAATTCAGAACGCAGTCATCTATACTCAACTGGATCTCAAAAAGCTTTGTGGCAGTAAGGCTAAAGACTTCACAAATGTAGGTAGAGAAATGTGGTGTTGGCAGCACACCAAATGCTGAATTCATCCCTGAATTTTGCTAACCAAAAAGTTAAAAGGGGAGGAAACTCAAGCTAGGAGGAGCCTCTGTTATGGTAAGAATGGCTGTTGGTGTGACCATTTGAAAGGCACTGTGTTTGAACAATTAGTCTTTTGCTTAAGCTTAGTGAGCATTGTTGATAACCTTTGGTTTAGTAAATACCAATGGAGGGGTGTGGCTATTGGTTACTATTTTTATATTTTGTGATTCCTTCCCTAACCTACTGCCTTTAAAAAACAACTACCATATGCTTTTAGTGTGTGGTTTCCTGAATATTTTTTGTTTTTAAGTGTAAAGAAAAGTAATCCTAAATTTCTTGTATTGCATTACTGTGAGTGCTGTGTACAATAAAATTTTTTTTCCTTTCTCAAGTCTCAAGGTTTCAGGGTTTTTTTAATGATAATGTGGTGACATAATGGGCATCTAGATACCTCAGCTTTACCTTGAAAGTATTGCTAAACTGCTGTTAACATTATTGAAAACCTCTCAGTGTCAGGGGTTCAGAATCACAACATTGCACATAGATGAAGAAATGAAGCTGTTACGCCAGCATGTGCTAAAAGATACTGTACTTCTCTTGCTGTATCTTTGTAGGAAAACAAATCAAGGAAGCTCCTTCTGCTTCAAACCAGGAGTTGTGTGTTGAGACACTGAGCTCTGTGAGCCATCCACAGTAAAGATGTAGGAAGGTTTCACATGGTGGCAATGATGTTGCTTATTCTGTAGCCACGTGTAAATAATATTAAACCAAAATATAGAATTAATTAATAACAGCTTTATATGCTTTATTTTCTCCAAAGCAACTGAAATGTCCAGGTTAGCTTTGTCTCCAAGACAGTGTAAGGTAATGAATATTTTTTCCAGGTGTAAAGGCCTTATTTAGGATAAAAGGTATGTATTGCCCCATTCTGCTGCTTTGGGTTCCAAACTGAAGAACTAGTCAAATCTTGAAAACACGAACTATTTATTTAAGAGTCTATCATCTTCATGACCTATCTAAAGAATTGATTTGTCTCACAGTGTGGAGTTTTGCCTTCTCCAACAGTCACTTCTCAATTTGGTGCTTTGAACACATTTGCATTTTATACACTTCAGTGTCTGAGCTAGCAGTCTGTGTTTGAATTTGTCATTTTGGCACTTTTTTGTTTACTTCTCAAATACATTTTAGGGGTGAGAGAATGGCTATTACTCTTCTCTGAATGTAAAACTTATACAACAGGAGTTTTTGGTTTGAATTTAGGTGTAAGAAGTTTCTAAGAAATCATTATGGTGCTTGTTGTGGCAAGTTTGTATTATTACGACCTGATCACATCTTCAGCATATTCATCCACTTATCTTGCTCCTAAATTTTACTTTTTTTATCATTTTCCACCTCTGAAACTGCTTTGCACCCTTGCATGTGAATAAAGACTGTATTCTTTGTTTTGAAGTACAAAAAGAGAGAAAGCATGTTTATATCAGAACCTGGTAATGCCTTGTATATGCAAAGTGTTTCTAAACTGTTATAATAGTTGATGTTTAAGTGTAGATATAGTTGTACCCTTTGAATTGATTTAGATTTTGTAAACAATTGCTGGTGTTGACAGTCATGAACTATTACAACTTGAATAATAACTCCCCTAGAATTTCTCTAATGCAGATTCTTAAAATTGCTTCCTGTTGGATTCTGGCTGAAATAAGCCAATATAAGCTAAGGAATGCTATTTCACTGTTGGATACAACCGTGAAGGTGTTGGGTTAACTTTGGAGTCTCACAACTAATCTGTTACAACTGGCAGAACTTATGCTTTGTATCAGAACAATCACTCTAAAGCCTGAGAAGATGCTGTGCTGTGGCTTCATTTGCCTCTCTTATATTCCAGAAGTATTTAAATGATGCAGATTTTCTCACCAGTTCAGCACTTTGTTGCAGAAGCCTATAGTCCTTGGGAACAGAATGAAGTATGTTGAATATTGCCTGTTATGTGCAAGCCATGCTCATATTGATTACAGACCTTAATGCAAGAACGAAGTGCTCTGCTAGTAAGTAGCTACTGGGCATTTAATAGCATATAGGTCTTGTTTTGTGTTATTTCTTTCATAGAATCACAGAATGGGCTGGGTTGGAAGGGACCTCAGAGATCATCAGCTCCAACCCTTGATCCACTCCCCCCGTGGTTCCCAGCCCATGGCACTGAGTGCCACATCCAGTCTCTTTAAGTATCTCCAGGGATGGAGAATCCACCTCCTCCCTGGGCTGCCCATTCCAATGCTTGATCACCCTCTCTTGTCTAATATTGACTTAAATTCTGTTTATGAAGTAGAAAAATGACAGGAAGTTGTGTGTGGATGTGAATTATAAGACAAAGGTAGCTCAATGGGTAATATTCCAGTTGATGGAATATACAGCACAGTAAGTAGCTGAATTTGTAGACTAGAGAAGAGTAGACTAGAATTTGAAAGGATTTCTAGGTTCTTTCTGTTGTATGATACAAATCTAATACAAAAGAATCTAATTTAATTTACTAGGCTTTTAGTGGAACTACTTTTTCTTAAGCTATAATTAGAAATTCTTTTTGACATACAGAAACTGTTTTCAGCAAGGGAGAAGGTGCATGGTCCTCAGTCAATGTTAGTCAATTCTTAGCTTTCTGCTGCTTCCCAGCTTGACTTCAGCTACCTGAGCAATAGCAGATTAGGAAGTAAAGAGCAGCTCAATTCCATACCATCCAGTATTAAATTAAACTGATAAACTAATGCCAGATTTCAAGGGCGATGGCAATTTTGCCTCTGAATCTAAGCAAATAGGCGAATAGATGGTTTATTAAGGTTCATTCATGGTCTTTGTAATTTCTATGGACGCAGCCCACACTTCAAGTGAAAGAAATCCTGTTTAAACTCTGCTGCTCCAAGTTATGGCTTTTTGCATACTGTGTGGTAAATTGTGGTTTACCAAGTGAGACAGTCATGCTTTCTTGCATGGAGTCATCTTCCTTGTTACCACATCTCAAAATGGGAATGGAATTATGAAAACATGTACAGCTGGCTACAATTCATGTTTTCATTCTGTTTGAGGTGAATATAAGGCTCACTTCTATTGCTAAGCTTTCTAGTCAGTCTTTTTTGTTTGGTTGGGTTTTTTCCCCACAGCAGTCTCTAGCAGCAGTACTTTAGGTCTGGTATTTTTCATTTTATAGTTTGACTATTTTAAGAGGAGCTGCTGATTAATAATATAGTATAATATTTATTAAAAATATATATAATATGCATTATTTTGCAATAAGCATAATGAAAAAGACACAGGTAAAATGTGTCTAAAATATTTTCTTATTTTCTTTATAAAATTTTTATACTTTATAAATATTATATATTTATAAATATTTTATATTTATAAAATATTTTCTTATTTAAATAATTAACATGAAAATATCTTTATAAAATCCAATATTCAGTGTTTCATTGACAATTAAATTGCTCCTTTAAATGGGAGTAGCAAGTAGCAGTAGTGTCTTTATGACACTTGTGGCATTAAACCTCTGAGGGCTCAGGTCAACTTAAGCTGAAAACCAGCCTGGTTAAGCATCAATTGACCCCGGTTTTCTTCTCTGTGGTGCTATCATTTTCCTATTGTATAAACCGTGGTTTTGACGACATCTGCACGTACATTTTACACATCGCACAGGTGCGGAGAGCATTTAACCCCCTGCAATGACCTGTGTGCCGTACCTGGCGGAGCCCTCGGATGAGATCGGTGCTGCGGAGCTTCCCGGGGCAGCGGCGGAGGAACCTGCGGGGCCTGGAGCTCTGCGGGTGCCACCAGAGGGCACCGCGACCCAGCGCAGACCCAGCGCAGGCAGCCCCGCGGCACTCGGGGTGTTCGCAGCGCAGGGGCTGCGGGGAGCAGAGCGCTTCGGGTTTGTGTGCTCTGAGACAGCGTGGCCATACTGACATCTGTCGTGTTAAACCTGTTGTCTGTTTCTAGCTTTTAATAAAACTCAAGTTCAAATTCCTTTAGCATAGAGAAGGTTCTTGAGTGTTGGGTTTATCTCCTTTTTAGGCAATGTATCGAGATGCTTTATTTAACTTGGTGTATGTCATTGCTTCCCCAATGATTGCATCAGGGACTTGCAAATCAGGCAGAGTTTGAACTTAGCACATTTAAAATGCACACATCAGCTTGGTCATGTAACAAAGCATTAAGTGATGTGGTGGATATGCTTGAGAGATTCTCTTAGAGCTTGTTCAGAGAGCCTTGTGACTTAAATGAGATTCGAGACTTGATTACTTTGATGCCATCAAAATTACTCATTACTTCACCACCTTCCTAGCTGGTGATGGTGGAGGCTTTATTCTGTTGTGCAGGTTGTCTTGCACTCTGTGGTTCTGTGATGGTCTTCTGTTGCTTAAACCATGGCACCATATATTTGGATTCCATAAAGCTTGTTTTTTGTTTTGGTTTGGTTTTTTCACCCACAAACTTTCAGAATTCAGGACTTCAGCCAGATGTCCAGGCCCTGCTAGAATTCCCATCAGGCCTCTAGACAACTCACTATTGTGCATGTGAGGAGTATGAGCATTTGGGAACCATCAGATTTACTGCACATGTGCAGGCCACATGGAAGACATAAATGCAGTGAGTCCCACTTGCTGCACAGTGTCTGGGGATGCGTAACTGCCCAGCCATCCCTGACAAGAAATAGAGTGATGTTAGGCATACCACAGTGTGTAATGTGTTTGGAAATTAAGACTGAAACACTCATGCTTGCGTGTTTTATGAAGAAGTTGTTGGAAGTTCAAAATTGTCTAGACAAATTTTCTTCCACATAGTTTTCCTCAAGGAGCTGTGTGATCTCCTGGTTTTGTCCTACGAGGCTTGCCTTTGCTCACAGAGCTCAGCTCTTCTCTAGAATGTCAGTGGTGTTAAGGATACCAGGGCAAGGTGGAGCTGGCGAGGATATTCATGACAAGTTGAAGAAAGCAGCTCTGGAACTGCTTAGGTGACAGCACTGCACAAATGCAAATACACTCTGAACATCCGTTTAGTAAACTGTTCTTCAATTAGAGAAAAAAGCAAAACTATTATTTCTTGAAAACAGATTAAATAGAAATATGCATATATCAAGCTCAATTTCCAAATTTAAATAAAGATGTTCTGTATAGTGAACTACTCCCTTCTTAAGAGAAATGCCTGTGTTTCCTATTGCAGAAGCAGCAGGCAAGATTTAAATCCCTGCTGAGTAGACAGAGCACACCTTTGATAATAATCTTGTTTGTAAGAAGTTCTACATATATGGAAATGTTGGTAGTTTCTAATGCTTCGGGAATTAGTATGGGGAAAAAATGTCCAGCTTTACATAGTTGATTTCAGAAAAACAACTAACTTGGTTAAAATAATATAAATATTACTAAGAAACAGTTTATAGTTCCAGACTATTCCATAATCTGGTTTTTAGTGCAGTTTTGTGTAACACATGCTGTGCTGACTTCTGTCAGCTCCATACTTAGAGATGGATTGTGACTCCTGTGCCAGTCTCTAGCAATTACCTGGAGCCTGAAGCCATAGTAGATGAAGGAAGGAAAAACAGCAGCATCAACACTCTGCTTCCCTGTGGCATATCTTGAGAATGTGTGACCATCTCCTTTAAGAGCTACTTTTACTGTAATGTAGGAAAACATGCGTCCTATTTATTATAGTAATTAAATGTATTTCAAGAATAGGCTTTTGGCTCGTCTGGTTTTTTTCCTGTCATTTTGTCTGGTTCACTTGTACTTTCCAGGGAAATTTAGTTGTGAGATTAGCCGTGAAGCATGGAATATGCTGAATGCTCTGGATGACAGTGTTGAAGAGGTTTGAGGGAGCTGTTATAGCATTTGCTAGAATATGAAGTTCATCACAACTAAACATCAGCAAGCTTAAAGAAAAAAATTGCCATCATGCCCTGACCTCTGCATTAGCTATGATCATATTTACTGTCCAATAGCTTCTACTTCCATGCCGAAGTGAAGGGTGTGTCTTCCTATGGCCCTCTTGGTAGCTGGGAAATTGCTTGCTAATAAACTAGAACAGGAAAAAACCATCTTTCTTTGGAGTGGTTGCCAAGGAGAGTTAGGTTCCAACAAAAGTATTTTCACTGCTTGAATCAGCCAAGGATGTATACCTTCATCCTGTATGGAAGAGACTTCAGGGCTTTCAGAGTACTTTGTCTTCCTAAGCAATGTAAGTTCTCTCATCTGGCCAGAGCCAGCTGTTCCTTGTTCCAGAGCTGACCTCTTGGAGACCAACACTTGATTGAGGGTGCTTGCCTCAGAATAGATAGCAATGAGTGTCCGTGACACGTCTGGAGTTGTCTGTGCTTTTGCTCTCTCAAGAGGGTGAAGCAGAGGGATACAGTTAGAGCTCCTACAGTTATCATTGCTGCTCTGGGTACTCAAAGGCTGCAGAGGGATATGTTGTGGCTTTACCCCTTAACTTGAACCTCCAGAGTTAAGACATTAATTATCTTCCTCTGCCTTTTGCTCTAGGAAAGGAAAAGTTCATTTGAGGATCCAGATAGAATTGTACACACCTTACTAAATTTTGTTGTTTCTGTAGATTTGGGAGAATAGGATTTTCTAATCTTTCCTGAAGCAGTATAAAGCAGCCACTTAAAGGGGTGGCAGCTGAGTCCCTCTGTGCATATTCAAACCTTGTGTCATTTGTCACTGAGCCTTCATGCACTGCTATATAAGGACCACCTAACTGAGCTTTGGGTCTAGTCATGTAAATAGTTCAGTCTGAAGGTCTGGTAACAGTGGTTTCTCTATAAAAACAAAATTCCACACATAAACAATTCATAAAAAAAAATAGCAAAATAACTTATTTGTTTTTTCAAAGACCAGAAAAGGTGGAAGGTTGACTTGTGATCTTCGTGTGCTCTTCAGCAAATTGCTGTTCACAGAGAGGCTCCATAGGGTCAGGTCTCAGCTTGCTGTGGAGGGCAGTGGACAAGTAGCTGCTTTGCTGGCTGTAAAAGGGGACATAACACTCATGTGGGCAAAGAGAACTAGCTACCAATGTGGCCAGGAATGCCTTGGGTAATGACACGTTTCCACTAAAAGCCTGTCACTTAAAATACTGGTTTTTTTATTTTAATGTTCATAGAAGAGAGCTGAGCACATTTTGGGCCCAATGTGAGAAACTGAGTCCTAATGTAACTAAGCCTGGTCACATCGTTGGAGGGATTGTGATGGTTTCATGGTAATGATGGCTATGATCTTTACTGAAGTGTGAAAAGAAAACCTTTTCCAATGGGAACAGAGCCTGTACCCTGTAGTCATGGACCCAAGAGTTTGTGATGTAGATGAGAAAATGACAATTTGTGTTCCCAAGTGTGCTGTGCATAGATGTACCTGTGGAACTATGCTGAGTTGTTCAGAAGAAGGAACCTAGGTATTTTGAAACAGGGTTTCATGATATTTGTAAACCAGCTTTTTTTTAGGTACATAGTGTGGGTCCCTGGTCTACTACAGGGAGAACCTATCTGTTAATGGGCTAAGAATTACGTCCAAAAAAGCGCCTTTTTGTGTGTCTCCCAGGACTTCCACTTTTCCAAGCAATCTCTAAATGCGACGAGAAGTGCGGTGCAGAGGGGGGGAGCTGCTCCGGGGGGGGGAGCGGGACGGAGGTCCCGGCCCGCCGGAGCCCGATGCGAGTGAAGGTCCGGCTGCCACCGCCAGAGGGAACTCGGGGAGTGGGAACGGGGGAACAAAAGGCGGCGAATTCCCCTTGGAGGGGAAACCTGAGCCCAGTTCATGGAGCGCCGGGCGGTGGTTCCTGTGCTTCAGCCCGCACATTCCTTTCCGAAACCCGAAGCGGGGGAGGGGGCTCGCCCCGACAATGGGAACCGCGTTTCCCCGCCGCGGCGCCGGGCGCGGAAGGAAGGGGCTGCGGGGGGCTCCCGGGGAGCCCCCGCCCCGCTGGGGCCACCGCGGCCCCCAAACTTTCACCCTCCCTCCGCTCCAAAAGTTGAGCAGTTTGGTGACGTCAGGGCCCCCGCAGCCAATGGGCGTTGCGGGTGATATTTTGGGAGGGGGGAGGGGTGGCACCGTGCCGCGGGCGATCGCCCGGCTGCCATGCACAGTGAATGGGGAGCGGGCGGACAGCGCAGCAGCGCCCGGGAACGCCGCCGCCTCCTCCCTCCTCCGCCGGTCCTCGCAGCTCCCCGGTCCCGGTCCCGGCTCCGTCGGCACCCGGCGCGGGGGTGCGGGCCCCGAGCGACAGCAGCCGAGGGGCGGGAGGCAGCGCCTGAGGAGCTTCCAGAGGGGCCGCTTTGAATTCTCAGCCATCTCCTCCGCGGGTTACCTGCCCGGCCCAGGTGGGGCTATGCGGAGCGGAGGAGGCTGCTTTGGAGACCGCTGCCGTTTCTGATGGATGTTTTTGTGTGTTTACTTCTACTCCCTGTTTCTCTTTCATCTGAGGACGCATCTGGCTCAAGCTCTGTTAAACTTTCTGCCTTCTGGTACCGCTTGTAGATAACAGAAAGAAACCCGAGCCCGAGAGGCAATTCCCCACCTTCCTCCACCTAACATAACCTTTTCAGGCGTCTTTGAAGGTTTGCTGGTGCTCCGGCGGTGATGGCATTGGTGGGTTCCCTTGGGCTGTACTAAGAGCCTCTTGTTTTCCCTTTCTTCTCAGAGGCATTTCATCTTTAAGGGCCGGCTGCTTGCGCACACTTTTATACCCACTGAAGTGATCAAGAAACCATGTTGTCTTGTGGAAGAAGTGCGTTTCTGTGCCTTGGAATGATCTTGAGCTTTTGGAGCTCCGCGAGTTGGATGCCTGTTGGAGGATGCCCTCATAAATGCACATGTATTGCTTCCAACGTGGATTGTCATGGACTGGGTCTCAAAACTGTACCGAGGGATATTCCCAGGAACGCAGAGAGACTGTAAGTAAAAACCATTAAGGGCTCTTCTAATACTTGTGGAAGCATCTGGGATTAGTGCCTTAACACCTGCCTGCCGGTGCAGAGTACATCCTAACAGCAGTTTCAGTAATCGAACACGGATTAATGTTTTCAGGAGGGAAGGGGAGGAGCTTTTTAGAAGTTAGCTAGCATGCTGCTGTTCTTGCTTCTTGAAAAAGCATTCAGAGTTCTGCATTTTTTTTCAGGTACCACCTGGTTGGGTTTTGCAGTGGCTTACATGTAATAGAGTTTAGGGCTCTACCTGGAATGCTCCCAGCAACAATCGTTGTCAATCCAAACACCAGTTTGGTATGTGATTAGAAACCTGGGTGTTTTCACCTGGTGGTTGGTAGCAGTCTCTCAGTGTGGTGACTTCATCACCATGGAAAAATCGACTGCTGCTATAAACAACTGAAAATGGATTTGAAAATCACATTAGAGCAGCCTCTGATTTCTGTAATAAACTGTTGTGGGAAGCTGGTTATTTAGTTTTTAATCTACTTCAGGGCTTATGATCAGCACAAGATAATACAACAAATGTGTTCTTAGGAAATTTTCTACATTGTAAGTTTGCACCAGGTTTTTAGTTGGCTCTTTTTTTCCTGGCTTAAGAAGCTTGTAAGGAGAAAGCCCAAAGCCAGCTTTAGTTCTCTAAAACAGTGCTGGCACTTGCTGGATGCAGAGGACGGCATCTCTGACACTGCTAACACAGAGCATATGGTACACTTCAGAGAATGCCCGGTGCTGGATCTGAGGATGTCCAGAATGGAATGTTTAACAGAGCCTCAGAGCAGCTCTGTGCTGGGCTCCTCAGCTGACCTCAGGGAAATGCAGTTACTTGTGCCTGATGTCGATTAGCTGAGAACTTTAAATGGTTTTGAACTTGTAAGGGAATGCTGTGGATTCTATGGCCTGACTTCCTAGTGTGTTTCCTTCTGGATCTGTGGAAATTTCATTCTCTCGAGATTTTTATTTTTTTTTTCCAAGAAAGCAATCTAGATGAGGTTACTAAGAAAACAAAGTTTGCATGTGTGAAGTCCTTTTAAAGGCTAAGTTGTGTCCCAGGGTGAAGTTATATAGCATCCTTGACTGTTTTGAAATGCATTTCATTGTGCTGAGAGCAGCAACATGAGGATTTCTTACTAGGCTATTCCACCATTTTTAATGTTTTGTTGCCTTATCAGCCTTCCTTTTATAACCCCTTGTGTGTTAACAATTATTCAGATGTGAGTGTTGTAGAAAGCTAAACTTACATGCTCAAAACTGTGTTCTCTTTAAAATTGATGGTAGCAGCCTAGAAGTTTAGAGATAAAAATACCTCAACGCCATGACAAACTGCTACCAAAGTCATATATACCAAGGCAGTCAGAGTATGTGTGGTAACACGGATGGTTTGTATGCCTCATTGTTGATGTGTATTTACATGGTTTAAGAATCAAACTCTGGAATTAAATTTCTCAATTTTGGCTTAAAATGATTTGCAAATGCAAGATTAGTTGGCTACCTGAGAAGAATTTCAAAATGGTAATTTGTTATTCCTGAAATTTTAAGGGAATGGATTAATGTTGTTACTGGGTTTCAATTGTGAGAATGTACCTAATAGCAATGTTAACTTTTCTTTCCTTCTGTGAGAAGCAAAGTAACTTCCTTAGCCTTGGTACTTTAAGTGTTAAAAAGAATGGGAGTGCAATCACTGTGCTTTTGGTGTTGGGAAGTTTTTTGTGGTGTTTACAGATGTAAAATTCAGATTAATGGCTGCATGAAGAACAATAATGGTTATTACACAAAAATCAGTTTCAGTATTTGACCTTAGGGATGTACTTCTCTTAAGTATGAGATTTAGCAGTGTTGGATGTGTGGTTTGATTATTTAAAAACTAGTGTATTGTTGGAGCATTTTGTCTGAAACCTTGTGGAAACAGTATAGATAGGGTTGTGTAGTAACATGGTTTTCCATGTTTTTAAATACTGTCTTCAATTTTTATTTATTATTTATCATGACCCTTTCAGTTGTTATAGTAGTCACTCTTGTCTTCATTTCAAGTGTGTATCAATTGTGTGCATCAATTCTTTCAATTCTAGACTTCTACTGATTGCACTAAATTGAATTTCCTAATGTAAGCAGCAGAGGGAAGATGACCTGATAGTTCCCTGGGTGTAAATTCTGCTCCTAGGTGAAACCTCAGTCACCCATTGGGTTTATCAGAGTATCTCTGTTGTGGTTCGTGGCAACCTGTAACATTTATGACATTGCACTGGGTTGATGTGTAGTCTTTAACTAGTTTAACTTGTAAATAAACCCAAATGTATCATATCTGAAACAACAGATACTTCTAAGCTCAGAGAAACTTTGATATGTTGGGAAAATAATTTTAACAAGTTTCTTGATGGCCACACGCCAAGTGACTTTTTAGACTTGTGTACTATGAAAAGGTCTTCATGCATTCTTTTGAGCTATGAATTTTGCATACTTGTTCAAGTTGAAAACTTTCCTTTAAAAAGACATTTAATGGCACCACTTAAAATATTTTGCCACTAAGCTTTTAGTGTTGTGTTTGTACAAATGTTACAGAATCTTTGGGCTAGTGGAGCCAAGTTAAATATTCAATTTGTGTTAATATGAAACCCTGGAAAATCTGAAAATATAGCATTAAATAAACAATGGGAAATATCTTTAGGAGGAAAAAATTATTGAGATAAACCAGTGATCATCTCCTGATACCCCAAGAAATTGGTGTCACCTGAAATGCCATTACTGATTCAGTGATTCTAAATGGTAAATGCGATGCATGTTTGCTCATCTTTTTGAATGCTTTGCAGTAAGTCTTCCTAAAGTCTTCCTTCCTGATTTTTGTCTTGAGTGGAATCCACAGATAAACCAGTGAGCATAGAAACTTTTTAACATAAATTCATTTTTAATAGTCACTTTACAAATATAGCAAGTAAGTCTAGTCTTCTGTTACAGTTTTAGCTTGTTATTACATTCTGTCACAGGCTTGTAATTGTGTGCTACAGATTAAAGGTTTTGCTCTGTTAGGTTTTCTGAAGAGCTAAAAAGAGGTCAGTGTATGCTGTTGCACTAAGAGATTATTCTGTCTGGAGAAAATAGGTAGGACAAGAAATATTTGTCATTTCCCAGGAGTAAGTTCCATTGAACCTCTGTTCTAGAGAAGGAATCCTCAGAGTAGTCATGTCACATAGCAAGAGACAGGCATGAACTTAGGTGTGAGATTTTTCCTGACACTGCAGGAAGTGATCCTCCACATAGGACCTTGCATGTGAGCAGGATAGAGCCAACCTTGTGGGTTCAATAGCTATCTTTTGACTCTTCTATCTTTCTGAAAAGTTCCCTAGGGCTGCTTCATCCAGCTTCTCTAATCAGAGTTTGCCAAAGAGCACTTCAGTTCTTAAAGGTGACAATGAACTTTCCTTCATACCTACTTCTCTCCCTGTCTGTTACCAACACAATGCATAGGTATGAAATTTTATTGGGAGAATTCAGCCATATTTGAGCTGTTGATGAAATTATACTCAGTGGCTGGGAATCTTGTGTGACTAATAGCTCCCCAATGTTAATTGTTAGTCTTCTACTTTGAAGGTGTCTTTACCTTGCTAAATTGATAAAGCTTGCAAGATGAATCTGTTCTGTGCTTTGTCTGAGTAGCTAAATTGAGTGTGTCCATATTTAGGTGCAATTTAGAAGCTTAGTCATCTGCTTACTCTGGAGTTTTCATGTGGTCTGGGGTTTCTCTTGTACAAATACATTATTATGGTGTTTTTGGCCTAGGTGCATGTAGCTGCTGAAGTTGCACTAGTTTGTAGTAAGTCCTCAACTTCCTCAATTTTGTTTCCAAATTAAATCTAAGCTTCTGTGTTGAATGCTTCCAAATTACTGCAGAATGCAATGTTAAACACATGCAAATGTAATTATACTGATTCTTACACTGACATTCTGTTTTGTAGGATCCTTCCTGGTAGAGATTGCCATTCATTTGTTTCTGTACTAGTAGTCTCCAAAACCTTGCATGGAGCTTTATTTTTTTGCCTGTTTCCTAGGTCATGTGTCAGTAAGTGGAGTACATGGCTTTGGATGCCAAGAACTTGCTATGAGAGGTCCTGATCCTGGGAGAGCAGGGGTGACTGAATTTGGACACTGACTACTTGTGCTTGACTGGACATTGTGCATTTGCACAGGGTCAGACTCTAAACTATGGAATTTGTTATGTTGTTTTGAAATGGTGGTAATGGGAAGAAGGGTGAAATGAACCAATGTGATATGTTGGCTACAGAAGCAAACAGTGGCCCTTGGCAATTTGTCTGCCTTCGTTGCACACGTTTGGGTTGGACTCTGAGGTGAAAGGGACCAGACTTCTTACTGGAGAATTTCTTAGTGAGTGACTCTGAGGCTGTTCACTTTTTCATGTAACAGCTTCTGCAGCTGAGCAGTGATTCAAATAAGAGAATTTGGTGAAAGATTCCCTCCCTGAAGAACACCTGTTGTCTTTTAAAACGTCCTAAAATACAGATGATGAGTACTGGTTTCCTCTCCCCTGGAATTCTGTGTGTGTTTGAGTCTGAGGAAGTGTGTACCAAAGTCAGTGTAGCTTACCTATATAGGTAGGTTGTGTGGCCAAGAATAAGTGAGTCCTAAACTTCTTTATCCATACAAAAATCTGAATAAAAATCCTTGTGGTGTACACAGCCAACTCTAAATTGCTTGCTGTGAAGTCATTTGACCTTCATAGTGAATATTATGTTTTTGAGTGTCACTCCCAAACCTTTGGATTTTTGTGTGTTGTTTTTCTTTTGCTTATTCTTAAAAAAAAATCTCTCCTTCACGGACATTAACATCTGATGATTTTTCATCTGCATTTCAGTAGTACCTGAGCTATTCCTCATGTTCCACATAGCAGGAAGAAATATCAAAAGATGCTTGAGGATAAAAACTTGGTTGTAATAAGGATGTTCAGTGAGTAAGTTTCAGCCATTGTATTTTAAGAATTGAGAGTTTTTTTACTAAAAGGACAGTTCAGAAACCTTATATCAGGATGTGTTTTCTCCCAAGACCTAATAGCTCAAGTGATTTGAAGCTTAAATTTTCTATAACTTTTGATACAGTTTATGTGCTTGATTTCCCTTGGCTGCCTGTTGCTGCAGCTGATCATTGCAGATGAATAGCTTTTGGTCTGGTAGTGGTCAAGTGGTATCCATTTTCCCTTGATTAAAAGATGAAATTGTTCCTGAACAAAGATGGCAAAAGAAGGCTGTTGGTTAATATTGTAGTAGTGTTGGCTTACACTTGATTCACTAGAAATTAATGGAAAACTGTTCTGCTTTAAGTTCAAAGTTGAAATGTGTCAAGAGAAACTGTGCAACTCTTTGTTTTTCCAAATGTTACACCTCCTAAGGGAAGTGTAATGTTCAGATAAATTTTCCAAAGGCTGAACTGGAACTGAGCTATTTTACTTTTGGCTGAGGACTGCAGCTGACCCCTCAAGGAGAGTTTCATGCAAACATAATTTTGTGTGTGTTTTAATTATTTATTTAAACAAATCTGAGAAGTCAGTTGCCTCTCCCCCACCCAGTAATTCCTACATGGTAGTGAACTCTGTGATTAGGTGGATGATTCTTCCATTCAAAAGTAACTTGAAACAATCAGTTGCCTTGTATGATGTTCAGGTTTGCTGCTGGACTTCAGTCCTGATACAAGCACCTCTCTGTCTTGCGATACTTCAACTACTGAATTGTCTCTGCCTCTGGAAGAAGTTGTGGAATGTTCTTCAGAAGTAAGCTACTGCCTCAGTCCTTTCACCTGGTTGCTTTCTGGAAGTACAGGCAGACACTGCACCAGGTAAAGCATTGCTGTGGCTTAGTATTGAAAAACAGAAAGAGAAAGTGTTACTTGGAGTAAATGTACTCCCCAGTGCAGATCATGTCTTAGTTTTAAGTCAAGCCAGCTTTCTGTAGAGGTGTGATGATGGCAGCTGTAGGAATCAGTGTGCACATTCTCTGTCCTGTAGTTCCACAGCTTCCTAAAGGAATTTTCATTTTTCTGTCTGGCTTGTCTTTTGCTCCTGGAAGACAGAGAAGTCTTTGTCACCTTCAAGTTGAGACAAAGCAGTTTTCTAACTTCATGTGGGAAAGGAAGGAAGGGACTCCAAATAGGCTTGGAGAGAAAAGCTTAAGAGAACTTTCTGAAGCTTTCTGAAGAGAAATAATGGTGATGTCAGGGAGAATGACTAGAAGCATGGCAAAGATTTCTTCAGGTGCTGGTTTATCTGTTTATCCATACATTTCTGTTACTAAGATGTGCAGATGAGCAGTGATGTTCAGAAACTGTTACCATTATAGAGGTAAATTTTGTGCCCCATTATTTTGTGAAGCCTTCCTCTGTTACAGAAGCAATGTGGTGAAAGCAGAGGGATAGGTGCATTCCAGTAGACTGGACTGGACACAATCCTTGTCTGTCAAAGGGTCAGCATTGTCTCTGTTTTAGGATATCATACAGAGCATATAAAGCTCATATAACAAATGTGGCCACATGATATCAAGCCCATTAAAATGAGTTGCTGCGTATATGTGTACTGCTCTGATTTTTTTACCACTGGTTTTTTTTAAATGAAAACAATTGTAGTCTTTAAATATGGCTGTGAGAAATACTAGAAAGGAAAAGCTGCATCTTGAAAGCAGTTCAAATACCTTGTGCCTCTCTGTAGTCATAAAGCATGTTTTGTTTGGACTTTAGTGGGACTTCAACTTGTGAATGTTCCCCAAATTTATAGTGGATCTGCATGATGGTTTTGTTTAGACTGAGGCATTACATTAAGTAAATTTTTTGACATACCAATTTTGGAAAAGCCTGGATGAAACTCTTTTGGTGAAGCTGGTAATGGTTATGGCATCACTTAGAAGGGTGGGAACTCCTGGGTCACGAGCTTCTCCCAAATAGTTTTGGAGTGCTAAGAGCAATGCTCCCATCTTGAAGTGGTAGAGCTGGTTAGAGCTGGTGTTTTAAGAATATAGCTGAGGAGGAAAAGAAGTAATTATGAGGAAATGGTGCAGGGAAGCAATTTTGCATTTCTGAAATGCCTAAATAAATGCAGTAGGGAGGTAAGTTTGAGAGAAGGATAAAGTGGTCAAACAAATCATGGAAGTGAAATTCTTGAGTAAAGAAAACTTGTTTTCCTGAAGTGGAAGTAGCTGTTGTGAAATAAAGCCCTAAGGCAAAGGCTGGTTCTTCAGAGTAAGATGAAAGTGCACATCTGGATGTAAGTTACTCTGATAAGAATGTGAAAGTATGAGAAACAGGCCAATGATCCACTGGAGTTGTGAGGCTTAATATGTAACATATGAAAAGGCAGCAAAAAAAATATGGAGCAATCAAAAGTGTTTTATGTTTTTTGTGAGGTTGTTTAGTTTGGTTTCTTTGGTTTCTGGGTGTGGTGTTTTTTTGGTTTTTTTATTTTGTTTTGTTGGTTTTTTGTAGGTTGTTTTTTTTTCCCCCTATAAAGTTCTCTAGCTAATTGCTTATAAACTTTTTAAAAGTTGGAAATTCTTCTCAGTTGATGCTTTTGTTTTATACAACATATCTGCAGAGGTTGTTCTTTCATAGTTTTTAGGCTTAGTGCAAATTGGTTTCATAAGCATGAGTAGTTTCAGTAAATTGAAATATCAAATATGTGTGCCAAGTCTTGTTTGGAAAACCTAAGATTTTTGTTCGTTTAGCAAACATTGTGAAGTCTGTTCAACTTCACTCCAGCAGGCCAGCTGCTGAATACAAAAAAGTTGTGTGTGTAGGAAACAAGAAAGGTGGCAATCAGCTTGAGAATAAAAGAAATTACTTCTGGTTGTAACATGTGGATGCTAACTTGTTCAAGGGAATACAGCATATCAAGATTTTATTTTACAGATTTACACTGCCTTACATCTTTCACTGCAACTTCTTGTTCAGTAGTGGCTAAGGCAGACTTGCATGTTCAGTGTGGTATTTCATGGGAGGGATAGAGTTGGTGAAACTAGATGGTTTGTAAATTAAAAAAAATCAAAACAAAACTGTGAAGCTGAAAAAAAAAACAAACCCCAAACATGAAAAAAAGATGTCTATTAACTGTCCAGTAAAAGATCTCCTGAGAAGAGATTCTAGTCTGTGCATGTCTGAGAGTGAGCAAGGAGATGAAATCATGGCGTGATTTTCATGTCAGACTTCACTGAAGAAATATCTTTGTTGCTACAACTTTTTCCCAAGTCATCAAGAATCACAACAGTCAGGAGCAGGTGTGAAATATTTTAAGCCATTACCATCCAATTGTCTGTATTAGTGAAGAGCACTTGAACAGACAGCAGTTTCTTGACTTATATTCAGTCATATGCCTCATAGTAAAGTGAAATACAGACTTAAATTCAGACATCAGATACTGTCTCAGTGGAATAATGAAATATGGATTTCACTGAAATTTACAGGCAGGTTTTTTTCTTTTTTGTTTTGCCGCCTGAGGTTGTTGTGATTAATGGTGTAAAGAATTAAAGCAAACAAAACTGACAAAAACCAAACAGGGTAGAAGTATCTTACAAAAACTGCATCTGTCGTCAGTCCTTGTTTCGCACTGTATTGCATTCTCCTCTAGAAGTTAATATTTAATTGGCATAATCGTCCTGTAGAAATTATTAATATTTTGGGAACTCTAAATATTTGCCATAAATTTTAGTTATGGTGTTAATTCTGAGGAATGCTTATACTTGTAAGAAGTATCTTCAGGAAAATCTTGTAAGATTTTTCTGAAATTCTGTTTTCAGAGGATGTGTTTTTCATTGCTTTGCAAGGTATTTGCAAGGATAGTGAAAGTGAATTAATCTAGGAAACCCTTAAAGTCCAAAAATGGCAAAAATTGAAGTATAGGCATATACCTACCCATATAGTGATGAGATTGTCGTTATGATAGTTAAGTGTAAATACAGCCTGAAGAGTGTTGAACATTTTCTGATTTCTACCTGTATAACAGCTTGGTATTTGTTAGAATAGCCCTGGGCTTATGTAACCACTTCTTGTCTATACAACCAGCTGGTGCGTGTTGGATATGAAAGATGAAGGTACAGTTATACAAGTTTTAAGTAGGAATGATCAAATAAAACCAGGAACTGTGAAGAAGTAAGGAAAAAATGAAGTTTTATATATGCATCTGTTACCCTTGTTTTAATTTTTCATATGAATGAAAAATCTGCTTGGACTAATATGTCACAGTACTGTGCTCTTTGTAACGTGCACATCCTGGCTTCTTCATATTACAGCCTTTTCTGTAGCAACTGTATTTTAAGGTATTTTTCTATAGTGGTGTTTGTGTTACAAATGTAAAGCTTTGTATGTAAAAGTCTCTCACTTCCCCTTAAAACAAAAGCCAGAACAAAACCATCTCTTTGTATAAAATATATTATCATAGACCGTTTAGGTTTGGAAGGGATTTGGGGAGGTTTCCTTGTCCACCTTCACAGAAATCAGAGCAGGTTACACAGGGATTTGTCTGATTGGGTCTTGAAAGCCACAGCACTTCCGTGCAATCTGTTCCACAGCTTGACTGCCCTGTGGTAAGGGAGGATTTTTCACAAACAGGCAGAATCTCCTTATTTCAATTTATGATCATTGTGTGTCTCACTGCAGACCTTAATAAAGAGCCCTGGTCCATTTTCAAAGTACCCTCCCTGCATGAGGAACTGTTAGAACATTACTGTGCCAGCATAGTAGTTACTTCAATTACAAAAAAATCTGCAAAATACAATAATAGCCAGGAGTTCCAGCAAGCTAGGAGAAACATGTATTTCTCTGGAAGAAACTAAGTACTTGCATTAGTCCATTGTGCTGCTTTCTGCAAGGTATGACTTTCAACAGCAATGTACTCAATGGGGCTTTCAGCCACTGCACAAGTTGCAAAAAGGTAGTTTTTTCATGGTGCTTTTTAACACCTTTAGTTTGCCAAGTAATTTTTCATAGTTTTATAAGGATGAGGAGAGAAGTGTATTGGCTGCAAGCTGTGCCAGATCATTTGAACACGTAATGTGGGTTTTAACCAAGCATTACTATAATGGGCTTAAGAATGGAAAGCTTATCCACAAAATTAGGGCACTTAACCTCTAAAATTACTCTTCTTGTTGCTCAGACAAAAAGAAAACTGGGGGAGTCACAGCTGAAAGCCTTCTATAACCAGAAGGAATGATCTAATTTTTTTCTTTAAATGTTTGTTTTTTATTTTAGTTCTGTATCATGTGAGTGTGTTACAAACACATGATGGACTGCAGCACTGAATTTGTATGGTCAAGCTGTTGCTTCACTATGTAATTGGTTTTTAAATTATTTTAGACTGAAGCTGTCCAGTGTGATGCATGTGGTGCTGGCCAATAACCACAAACGTTGTTATATGTCAGATCATAAACCTATTGTTAATCTGGTGTAACATGGATAGCAAGCAACATCGAAGTTATTTGGTCCCCATGTTAACCTGATTTGTGTAGCACTTGTTGCAGCTAGGCAAAATATTTCTGAATCCTTTCAAGAACAGGAGGTTGTTTTTTTTCTTTACTCATGTTCCTTCACATACAGCTTGATATTTCTGCAGATCAGGGCAGGGAGTCCTTATTCCCCTACCCACTAGGTAGTTACAGACTGCAGGAAGATCTCCTGCAAACCTTTCACTGAAGTTCTGCAAGCCCAAGTCTCAGCCTCAGTTTCCCTGTGATCTCCTGACCCTTTTGTTCACTCTCTGCAATCCATCAGTGCTTTTCTTATACGTGGAGAGCCTAAAACTGGTTATAGTGCTGCAGATAAACTATCAGAAATCGAGAATTCAAGAGATGAGTGAATTATTTCAAATTCTTAAATCCTTCTGACTACTTTGCTGCTAGGGCAGTCTGGTCAAGGGTGGCCTTGACTGCTGCAGGGACAGACACTACAGATGTGCCCTTGGCCCAGTGGCTCTTCAAGGTCCTTTTCTGCAAAGCAGCTCCCTGGTCACTCAGTTACAGTGCCCCAGCTGTAATTGTTGTCTGGGCTTATTTTGTCCCAGATGGAGGACTTGACTTGGTGTATTTTCTTCCTATTGAATGTGGGATGCTTTAGGAGTGTGGGTCCTCCTAGAAGCCAGAAAAAACCAAACCAAACCCAAACAAACAAAACCCCAAACAATCAAAAAAACCCAAACCAAACAAAAAAAATCCCACCCCAAATTTCTCAGGCTCTTTTGCAAGGTCATCTGTTTTAAAAAGAGAGAATAACTTACAAAAAATATTGGGTATAAAGGTAGAATGTACCATCTTCATCTTAAAAATATAAAATTACTTCAGCTGAATGTGATTTTGCAGTTATTAATCTTACTTAGAACTGATGTTTGTACTTGTCCAAGTGATTTGGAAAGAAATGGATTTTGTGTACTTAATAAAAATCCACTCCTAGGACTTCATTTCCTGCATTGCAAAACTTGAGATGGAAATATGTTAAATCAGAAGATATGCAGATTGTGCTGCCAGAGGGCTTTAGGGTAGTGTTATAATTGAGTAGTTTATCGTAGTAACTTTGAAGTTTTTGGATAGAAGGCATGAGAGAATTGCCAAGCCTTTTCTGTAGGGAATTGTAGTATTTTAAGGCTCAGAGGCTAGTGGCAGTCCATATTCATTAAGAACAAACTAAGTCATAGCAGAAACCCTGCAAGATGGTGAAAATAACAAAAGCAGTGCATGTGTAAAGACTGCAAACAGTAGCCTAAAGCTCATTTGTGGACACATTAATGCATGGAAATGGATTTTTGTCCTTTTGATGGCTACTGTTTGCATTTTCCCCAACTAAGGACAAAAGTACTTTTAAACAGGAGGATTTTACTGAAATACCCTTTGCCTCTGACCCTGCAGGTAGCTTTCATAAAAACCCAAGCAGGTATTGCTCGTGGCTCTCAGTTTCTCCAGTGCAGTAGCCAAGTGAATGTTTAACCTGCCTGTGTAAATGCATTTTTCCAGTGTCTGGGGCTGTGGGGGTGCTCATGGGTACCTTGAGTAGTGATTGGGATGGTGAAAAGAAATGAAAATAAACAGGATAATTTTAAAGGGATGATGGAGCTGTCATACTAACAGGTGGTTTGGATCAACAAAGTTCTTCACAAGTGCAGTGACCAAACACTTAAAGCCCCATTTCCCAAATTTATGCTGCTTGAGTTACAGAGAAGAACTGGGCTAATGAAAAATATCAGTAAGTCCTTAGACTAAGGAATCCAGATTCAGTTGCTATCACTTGAATTTTAGCTCCCACGTTTTGAATGTTATTGCCAAGTTGATTTATGATTTAAAATAAATACTTTTGAGTGTATTATAAATTTATCATTACAAAGAATTAATGCTATATTTAAATAATGCCTCTTAAATTTGTGAGGAGATCAGTTGTTCTTCTGTTCTCTGTGAATTTTTGGGAGTTCCATGAATTGTTTCCTAGCTGAGCATTGCCTTAATGAAGGCTCTAGATGGTGTGTTGGATTCTGACCTGTTTGGTTCTGAGTGATCAATAGGGATTTTTATTAATTCCTAAGAGCAGTGCTTTCTGTGAGACAAATTTTATGCATTCTTTGTTGGACAATACCAACAAATAAGGAAGAGAAGCATCTTACTTGTAGATGACATGGAGTGTTGGCTCAGTCAAGAGTCTTTTCAGAACATTGGGTTTTGTGGTGACAGTCACACATGGGACACAGATTATAGCTTTGACCTGGAATGCAGTAGCCACTTGGAAAGCTTACCAGGAACAGAAACTAAATTCTGTTTGAGGCTCTATGGCTGCAGATACATACATACCTTGTTTATAAAGCAGTGGGAAAGGAAAGAATCCCAGTGCTGTGTAACTTGGGTAAGAGCTGTCTTTTAAAGTGTATGGCACTTAATTTTTTTTAAATACAGTATGTAGCTTATCTTCTGTTCTTATTGAATTCGCTGTTATTAATGTAATAAAAAACATCTGAGGGGTTGAGTGAAGTTGCACCTGGTGCTCTGTTCTTTCCTCCTTAGGTAGCAGGTCGTTTTCATGTTGTATGGATACTAATTTCATATACTATCTTCATGGATTTAAGATAGATTTAAGATGTATTCAATGTTTTCCATAGTTCCACCCATCTAACATTTCCTTGTGTTTGTCACTGAGATATCAAATCACAGACTGCCATGACATTATTGGACATTATTGAATGCTCAGATTTGCTGTTAGAAATGCCAGGTGGGCAGCTGAGAGTGCTGGGAAAGGGAGGCTTAACTCTAGGATACTTAATTGGCAATGAAGGGCTTTAACCAAATGGACTAATTGTTTCTTCTAGAAAGAGAACTGAAATTAAGCAATTTATTTTCTGACTAAAAGCTAAGAGAGTTGGGCCTGGAATCTGGTGTTTTTCCAGATGAGAAAAGATTATGGCTTAAAGAAAAAAAAATTAATTATCAGCTTCTCTTAAAGCAAATACACCACCTGCAGTAAAACCATCAGGCTAAGAGTCTGGTGTGTGTCTGTAACCTCTGTACTGTGAACTGACCCACAACTCACAGGCTTAAACAAACAAAACCAGTGAGCATTTGTACTGAGAGCTAACTGGGTTTTACACTGCAGTAAGGTTTTGACTTCGCTTCTAGGCACAGTAGAGCCAATGTCTAAAATGGGCATCTGATTAAAAAAAAAAGTCTTGGAAGAGTTGAGTAATTAATTGGGGATTCACCTGGATATGTTCAAGACTCAAAAGTAATAGGGCTCCAATTTTAGATTATCTTGGAGACTATGGTGCTTAAGGGGTTAAGCAGGTAGCAAACTGGCATCTGAGTACTAGGGACTTGCTACAGTCTGGTAGTGTTCTATGGATTTTTGCATCCTTGTGTATGAAAGGATTTTAATTTTGTATAAGGATTTTTTATTCATGTGTAAGTATTGAAGTATTGATTTGAAGATTGTTGCAAGACTTCAGCATCTGATTGCCTTTGTTACTGGCTCTTTTGTAAGAGCTGTGGTGTTTACTGTAGTGATGATGTGTTGTCAGCCTCAATTCTGATCTTTCACACTGCAGAAGTGTAGGCTCAGCTGCCTGAGGTGACTGTGTATTTGTCAAGGTATAGGAGCCTAGAAGACAGGCTGGGAGTGCTAGAGACCAAGTGGATTTACTGCTCAAGTCAGAAACTTGATACAGTCCAGGGAAGAGAGTGGGGATTGAGAACAGCATCTGGATATTTTGGAAGTTGAGTGGCTAAGCAGAATGATTATCAACTGAAATTTAAGTGAAGTAACAGGAAATCTCTGCAGTGCTATTCTGCCCTATGTTTACTAAGTTGTCTTTAGAGAAGAATGGAAGATGAAGGGTTTCAGTGGAATTCTTGCTATGAATCAGGATTTACTTCAGTTTCTCCAAACATCCCTGTTTGTAATAAGTGTGTACATTGTGTGACTTAGCCTTCAACGTGTACAAAATGTGTATAGAATTTAATTGTTATTATATTATAGCAGCAGTTAATAGTTCATTTGAACTTGCTTTCATGATGTCTTGTACTATTCTTGTCCTAATCATGTTTTTATTCCCACTGAAATAATTTATTCTGTCTCTTGTCTTAAATTGCTTGTCCTGAACATGTTTTTTGCTAAAAACAAGAAGAGTGAAAAGAGACATCCAATACCAAAAGCTTGACTTAAGCTGGCATATAGTTTCAGTTTCTTTTTCAATGAGTGGTATTCACTTTGTTTCTGACACAAAAGACCTTTATTCCTTAATGCAGATTGCATGGGTGAATGAATAATATTATCTGAATGTGCTATGACTTAGTAGTAGCCAGGACTGTGTATGTGTGAGATGGGATGGGTGATTTAGTATCTACTTTGTCCCTCATACTATGCAAAATGCAGGCAATCTTCACAATAAGAATTTTCTCTAATGAATGTGTCCGCACAGGGGTATTGGTTGAAGTTTAATTTATATTAAATTCACCTTTACAGTATAATTTTCCCTATGTATTTCACCCAGATGATTTTTTGCAAAGCTGTGTGTGCTTCCAGTGGTTCTTATGAATGCTGATGTGTTTGAAAGCCACACAAGATTAGATGTCAAGCTTTAGCTTTCTGTAGTTGAAACCCACTAGTGAGCTTGTAATCAGCTGCCAAACTTTGTAAAGGAAGCATAAAATATTAGGTTGCTCCCAAATACCAGCTGTATATCACTGATTAGTTCAGAAGTTTCCCAGTCACAACAGTTAATAGACCAATGGGGTTACTGGTGGCAATCTTTTTTTCAGTGTTAGACTTACTTATGAGCAGGAGGAGGAAGTGTTACCTTGTGGTTCATCACATTTTTAGTCTGTTCTACTTGAAATGACAGGTGAGCCTTGGGGAAGAGCGTGCTGGAACAGGCAAATGCGGAGAAGGTAAATATTGCTCTTTCAAATAGAGGTGGCAGTTTACAGAATCACAGAATATCAGGGGTTGGAAGGGACCTCTGAGCATTGAGTCCGACCCCCCTGCCCAGGGCAGGACCAAAATTAGGGCAGTTACCAATTAAATCTTACTTGGTTTAGAGAAAGTGGACTTAATGAGAAACATCCCTCAAAGTTAGACTGCTAGCCAAGTAACTTACAGAAATGGAAACCTTCAACTTAGATACTGCCCTTCAGAAGGGATTAATGGAATGATTGGTATTATGTGTATGATGCAGGGTGTGCCAGCTTGCAGGAGGCAAGGAAGGAGTAATTTTGATATGTGTTGATCAAGGAATAATGGAAGTCTCTGTTAAAACAGGGAGCTGCAGAATCCAGCAGGGAAAGAATGTTGACTTGCTGGAGTTTTCTTGGAGCTGAAAGTAAAAAGGCACAGTCATGGTGTGGGGTTGGTATCTCAGGCTGAGCAGAAGTGGTGTGGTACAGAGATTGTTATGGATGTGGCAGGGCTGTACATAGAGCTGGTCAAGTGCTGAGAATAAAGGCTTGTCCTGTATCACCTTATCTAGTTCTTGGCTGTCGTGGAGAATTCTGACCAGCTTATTGCTGTGCTTTGGTAGATTCTTTCTGAGATCCAGGCAAGGGAAAACTTCTGAAGGAATAACATGAAAAGAAGAAGGGAAACAACATAGGAATAAAACACAAGATGTTTACGTGCTGCTTACTCCAGACTTAATTCTTGCTAATGCTTCTCGGAATCAGGTCACCCTGGCACACCAGTGAGAAGCTGGTGCACCAGGGTGGAAGAACTGAACTGAGAACAGAAGAGGAAATTAAGCTGGAAAATTTGAAAAATGTAGGCAGTGATTCAAAGGTATTCCTGGAGAACAGCATGATTCTATCAGCAGGATAAATACAAATGGAAGAAAATAGCAGGTGCATACAGTGAAAGTGCCTCTAGTTTTTTTGTGGGATTTTTCTTTAACAGACCTTTTTAAAATATAGTTGACATGGGTTAAGCAAGGACACCATTTGTTTTATTCATATAGCTGAAATATAGGGGTTGGGTTTTTTCCCCCTCATCTCTATCATTATCCCTGGTTTCTATCTGTGCTAAAGATACTGCTTTACTGACAGGAGATTGTTACATTATTTAAGTATATCTTATGATAAGATGTATCAAACACCTGGTTTATTATGTTTTAAAACCATTTTAGTAGTACTAATTTCAGTTTTTCAATAACCACTAGCAATAGATTTCAGTATCTTAACATACTTAATTTGAGCTCTAGTGCATCTCATGTATTCCTTCAGACCTGTTCATGTCATGCTTACACTATAGAAAGTTTTACTATGAGTGATGAAAATGTTTGACAATATTATGCAAAAAATGTATTTCATGCCTTTGTGGTTTCTACATTTAGTAGCCAAAATAATTGAAAAATTCTCATTATGGACAATGTGCAGCATGATTGGTCTGAATTCTAGGGTTTGGATTAAAAAAAAAAAAAATCTTCTCGTGTTCTTAGTTCCCATTGTCCATGAAAAAACAAATTGCTGTGGCATAGGATAGAGATCTTAAACTGTAGCTGGTTTGTCCCTGCCATGAATTTTGTAGTCATACAGGCTGGGGTTTTGTCAGTAAGAACTGTGGGCTTTATTGCAGTCATTGCAGATGTCTAAGTACCATACTACCCTCAGTTATTAAATGGCTTGTTCTGTATTGAGTTTATTTCCTTGTGTTGGATTTTATGCTTTCTGTTTGGTTGTTTGGTTTTGTGTTTTAGTTTTTGAACTCCAGTAAGTGAATGAACCAGTGTGTTAAAATTACATTAAAAGCAGCTTAACTCTATTTCAGTTTGCATCTGAGATTTAGGGAACACATAAGAAAGCCATTGAGTACTTTCAGGAATAAAAAAAGAGTTATTTTTCTCAGATGGAATAAAATTACTTGTGCTCTAAATATTTTTCACTTCTGGTAAGTGGAGAATAGTGTTAATATTAGGTAAAAGCTGCTCTATTTTCATGGCTAGAAGCATTTGGGAAAGCTAGATATGCTAAGGTATCAGTCCTGTTTCTTTTCTGAATATTGAAACTTATGGTTTAACAAGCTTAAACTTCAAAATATGTAAATGCCTTTATTTGACAATGTGGTTCACACTGGAGAAATGAAATTTGTTACCATGACAATTGCTTTTCATTTAATGCCTTAGAAGGGTATCAATTCATCTTGGCAGAAAAAAAAAATATCTTGATTTGGAGGAAATAATAATTAATGCTTCAACACTCCCCTATTTCTTAGTTTTAGTTCTGGGCTACTTAGTGAAAGAAGATCTCCATGTGGAGAGGCTTGTATGGGATTGCAGATGTGGTAGAATATTACTGTAAGTTTTGCCAGCCAGGAGTGCTTGTTCTTCCCCCTGTAGGATGATAATATGAATGATTACAAATGATTAAGCTGATCTCAACACTTTGCATTTTGTTTGCAGTATTGCTTGCTAGGCATCTATAAACAACCTGAGACAGCTGTCTGTGCAGCATTTTTCAGGATTCAAATGACTGAGGCATTCCTTGAAGTTCTGACTTGTCCCCCTTCCTTGAATTCCTTGTACCTAGAGAAATAATCACCTTGAAATAGCAATTAGAAGCACCCATCGGATTTTCAGAAATTATTTAAAGTCATGGTTTGTGCTGGTGTCAGATGATTGCAGAATGTACTTTAAAATAATACTGTAGTCTTCCTTTCTGTTAAATTTTCATAGAAATAGGAGAGAATTTGAATCTTCTAAATACAAAAGAGGTGTATCCTGGTGCATGCTAATGCAGAAATTACAGTACAACTTGATTGCATAGGAAAAGCCTTTACTTCTTGCTTTGAACTTGTGATCTTATCTTTTAGAAAACAAGTGTCTAGCCTCAGAGCTGGTTCATTGTTTTTATTAGATGGCAGAAGACAACAAAATTTGTCAAAATGTTATATTTGCCATTTCATCCTATTTAGATAAATAATGCTTTTTGATCATGAAAACTGTTTTCTCAGATTTGTGTTTTTAATATTTACCAGCTTTTGGTTGACATAAAATGTGACTTGCAAGAAAAACGGTAGTTCCAGTATTAGAAAATGTATTTTCCATAAAAGGCTCCTTGTATCTGGGAAACTAACACACAGAGCAAATCTGTGGTGCCATGATGGAGAGTACATCTGTTTTTGGTAGTTGTCACTTTTTCTGCATGTTGCTTATATTTCTCTTCAAACAAGCATGGCTGAGGATGAGGAAAGACTCATCTGCTGTTTGTCTTTTCCCTGTCGGTTTGCACTCAGTCTGCTAGACCAATTGGCACAGGAAAAACAAGAGCTCAGATGCCAAGCGGGGGCACATGCTCTTGCAAAGGCAAGTCTGGGGGAAGGAAAACAGCAACACAGGGCATGTAGCACCAGCAGGTATTTGGTATACTCTTTTAAAATGAAATGACAGAAAGATTCGTTCTGTTGGGTAACAATCAGTTTCTTGTCACTCGTAAGACACCAAGAGCTATCCTGAAGTTTCGAGAGAACCAGCCTTGTGAGAAGAACTAGTTAATGATCTCATTAATTTTTAATGTGACTCAGCTTGGAATTAAATAGAATTTGTCTCAAGCCAGACTGTTTTATGTTGATATGAATTCTATTAAGATAAAAGTTAAGACATCAAAATTCCTACTTTCTTCATATGCTGAATCTAAAGAAAAGCTGCAGAGAAGTTGACAGCTCAAGGTCTGGTTACAGTGGATTTTCCCTGCTATAGAAAAGATGCCAGTTACTTACAGAGTGCATGAAGTGATACTTTGGTATGTGACCCCAGGAAGAAAATGTGTCGGTGCATAGCAGAGGTGTTAGGAAATTGGCAGTTTTAAGACAGAAGGTAGGACTTGGCAAAGAAAAGACACACATAGGAAACAGGTCGTGTGATTTACGGTATCCTCTGAATAACAGCATTTCCAAAAAAGCTGGGATAAGGAGGATGCTCAACGATGATACTGGCTTAAAAAACAAGCAAACAAAAAAACCCAACATAACCTGTTCTGTATCTTTGAGAATATTCCAGTCATGTGAGTAGGACCACACTTAGGAGTTGCTAGAGTAAGTTGTTGGTTGTTATCTCCTCAACCTAAGTTTTTGTGGCATGCTGGACTCATTTGGGTTTAGAATAACCCCAGAATCTTCCTTTTGGGACCAAGTAGTGTTTGATCTGCATTACACCAATGGCATTTTGAATGTATTTAGCCTTCTAAAATATTGTAATCTCAAGTGAGGGAGAAAGCAACATATATTAAGTATCCATACTAGAAATAAAAATGGAAGATAAGCATTGTATTTTGAGGAAGATGCAAAATATATCAGCATTGATGAATTGCTTTATGAGGTTTTAATGGAATGTTATTTTGTACAATGGAAAGCAGTTTGTACAATTGGAGCAGCTGATAGATGTTCCAGTGATGCAGATACTTTTTGCTAACAATATGGATCAGAGTTAGAGTGTCTAAATGTGGATTTCTTTCTCTTCTGCAGTGATCTGGAAAAAAATAACATCACAAGAATCATGAAGACGGACTTCACAGGACTGAAGAATCTCCGTGTCTTGTGAGTTGAACACAACTTGTCTTTCTTTACAAGACTCTTCCAGGGTGCAATTTCAAACATTCCTGCACATTATTCAGTTAAAAATGCTCTTAAAAGAGTATTTAAAAACTAGGCAAGTGGAACAGTTTATGTTGGTGAAAAATAATTTCAGTTCCATGCTAATGTTAGAATATATTTTTAGAGCTATTTAATTGTTTGTGTTTCTCATCAGCTTTAATATTGTGGTAAGAAGAATTTTGGTCCACTTTGCAGTCACTTAGATATAAATCAATTACAGTGAAACACTGCCAAATAGGACTGAGGTTTTCTGTGTTGTCAGTTTCTGTGCTGTTTCTCTTATCTCTAGCAGTGGAGTTGTTTAGATATCCTTGGCTCCCCTCCCAACTGTCAATACCATTTGGAAAGTGTGTTAAAATACATGTACTATACTACCAGTAATGTCAGCAGTTGTTTTGGCTTGGTTGGGTTTTTATAGTGTCAGGCATTGCCTAATGCTGCTGCTCAATGCCATTAACAAAAAGCAAAATATGCAACTGCCATCTTTATGTTAATTTTTTGTTCCATCTTTCTGACACGTTTATGTAACATCTGTTCAGCCTTTGAGTAGTGTGGTATTTGCTGCAGAAGTAATTAGGAATAAAACCAGGATACACCTAATAAAAACACAATATTTATATTAGTATTGTCTTCCAATGGATGAAGCTCATTAGAAAGATGCCATCTCATTGTGTGCTTTCTGTGCACTGTTTCTTTTCTCATATCTTTTCAACAGAAAAAGTTTCACTGTTGCCTATTTCCCTCTCATCCTGTCCTATTTGGTATATGCTGGTTTTTATTCCTGTACTTTCTGCAGCTGCTTGGTGTGAGTTTTTGTGCACTTTTGCTCCCTACAAGTCATTCAGATTTTCTTACTTTTTCTTGATTTTTTTTAATGGTCTTTTTCTAATTCTGACTGCTCTATGTTAGTGACACCCTATTTCTTCTTTATTTTCTTCATGTGTTGTGGGGGTACAGTGAGAAGAACAGAAACATGAACTATATCAGAGTTCCTAGGAAGGTAGCCTTGTCCTCTCTTCTGACAACAGAATAAGGATAATAAGATCCAGAAACTGGTGGACCACTACAAGAGAAAAAAAAACTTACTGACAACATCAATGCACAATTTACTCTTGTGCATCTTTTTCTGTTACCCCTTTATCCTTCATCTTTTTTTCCTTTTCCTCATGAATCTTCTCCTTCCCCTCTTTTTAGGAACATACCTCTCTGGTACACAAGTTGCAGTGTTCTAAATTTTCTGTTTTCACCTGCATATGTCAAATCCTTAGCTGTGAAATACTCTTGCTCTCTAAACTGCTGGACAGTTGAACAGCTCTGAGCATCCTCATAGGACTGAGTGTGGAGAAGTGGCTGTTGAACAGGCAAGGACAGTGCTTTTCCACTAGTTTTGGCTGAGCCCAGACTTACTGTTTATTAAGTTTTTCCTTTCTGTTTTTTGGCTGAAGCCATATAAAATTTTCAGAGAGCCCAGAGATTTAGTGGATGCATCTGAGTGGAATTATGAAGGCAGAAAATGGATGTGTGCTGGAAAGTAGCACTAAGAGAGGAAAAAGGTTGGCTTAAATGGGACTATTGGCATCTCTATTTCTTGGCTTCTCTTTTACCTATACAGAGCCTTTCTGCTGTGAAGATGAAGAATCGTGTCCTGCACAGAGTAAATCAACTTATAACTTATGCTCTGTCAGTCTCAGGGAGTCAGGAAGAGCAGGGACAGACGTGGTTGCAACCTGGGATTTTTCCCTCATGTTTTTGAACCCTGTTGTGGAGCAGGACTTTACACAGCTGTTACACACAGCTGTCATGGCTGTATTTCTCAGGGGATTTGCATTACTTACAAAGGGTTTACTTGGGGAAAAGCCCCAGTTCTTTGTAGAACAAAGGCTGGACTCAGAGTTGGTTTCTGCAGGCAGTCATTGCAATTCCTCACATAAACTAAGAGTAATATACTGAGAACATGACAATGAATCTCTGCACCGACACCTTCCTGAGCATAATGGTTGTGGTTACGGAAGTTTAGGAATAAAAGCATTTATCAAATCCGTCAATCAGAAGTC